>NC_050581.1:88601193-88803693 GCF_011100635.1 Trichosurus vulpecula | reverse complement strand
AAGCAGGAACACTGATCAGTTATTGCCTGATAATTTTATTGGTGTTGTGATTGCTTAAATATTAACTACTGTATGTTATGCCCAGCTATATGTTTTAGGTCCACTGCCCCTCATTATGAATGCTGGAAAATATGCTTAAATAGTAGCTTGTGTTGATTTCCCTTAGATGTGAACCTAATAGAATCCTGAATGTAAATATCCAGCTTCTCGTCCCAGTTGGTCATCCTTTGTGTTTGTTGCTTTATAACAGCATAAACTTAATCTAATATCTTCTCTTTCTCAATCCTATCCTATTTCGAATCCCAATCTCAGTGTCCTTTAGTTTCCTCTATTTCCTTTCCTTTTTTATGTTTCCACATTATCTTTTCTACTTTTTCTTATGTGTTATTTCAAATTCTACCCACTCTCCGCTGTCCCAAGCATGGGTCTCAAGATTCCATCATTTGCACGTCATGCATGACCAAATCCAGTATCCTTACTGGTTTTGCCTTGTTTTCTTCTCCAGTGACTATATATATATATTTTTTTCTATGTCCATTTCAGTGTTAGTGTGAGGTCTTGAGGCTGCATCCACTTTGAATCTGAAAGCAAATCATATTGCACTTTCAGTGTACTGTAGGTGATGTGTTCCAGGGCTGTGATGTGACAATGTGGTCCAGCACATTTATTCACATCAACTGGAAGTACGCAGCATTGAAGTTGGTTTTGGTACTCAACTCAAGCATGCTGTTGACCCTCCAGTTTCCTTCTTTGCATATACATTCATGCATATGTCTATATGCATGCATGTATATGTTTCTGTGTTTATCTTATGCATGGTGTTTGTGTTAGTATGTAGTTAGTCATGTGGGGCCCTAGTAGGTCTGAATCGACTTTTGTATGAATGTGTCTAAGATATCAACAAGTAAACATAAATTTTATTTTTTATGTGTGCAGACACCATACTCGTATGGTCTGTATTATATATTTATATATACTTTTTTTTTGGTTTGTTTCTTGAAAATCAAAATATGTTTAAATTGTTTAATTGTGTTTGTACAGTGCATGTCATGTGTTTAATAAACTCTCTTTCCTCTCTTCCTTTATACCTTATTATCTTTTTGTGTGTTTTGTTCCAGTTCGCCGGGTCCCACCCAGATTTTCTATCCCACCCACTAATCATGAAATCATGCCAGGCGGGAGTGTTAACATCACCTGTGTGGCTGTGGGGTCACCAATGCCATATGTTAAATGGATGCTAGGGGCAGAAGATCTGACACCTGAAGATGACATGCCAATAGGACGAAATGTCCTAGAGTTAAATGATGTAAGGCAGTCAGCAAATTACACATGTGTCGCTATGTCAACCCTTGGTGTCATTGAAGCGATAGCACAGATCACAGTCAAAGGTAAGTTAAATTCCATGTGTTTCTGCTTGCATGCTAGGTGTCATTAGTCGCCTTGGGAAGGCACGTTAGGAAAAAATAATTAATGTCTAAACATATTCTTTGTGTGTACTTTGGCTTATAATGATATTGGGCAAAACATATCATTTTCCAGCTAAATAATCACCCCTACACTTATTCACAACTTAAATAATTGTTCCCATTGGGGCAGCTAGGTGGTTCAGTGAGTAGAGCACCAGCCCTGGAGTCAGGAGTACCTCAGTTCAAATCTGGCCTCAGACACTTGACATGCTTACTAGCTGTGTGACTTTGGGCAAGTCACTTAACCCCAATTGCCCGGCCTTCCCCCTTGCAAAAAAACAAACAAACAAACAAAAAACAAAAAAAAAATAATTGTTCCCATAACTAAAAAAGAAATTTCTTTTGATGCCAATACTCAGTACTATAGATGTCCTTCAGGGGAAAGAAAAAGAGGTAGAACTGAATTGACATGGAATGAGATCGAGTCATTTACAATAAAAATCAAAAATAATATTTTTCAATATTATTTCTCCTTTGAGATGTTACCAGATCGACTAATAGAGTACAATCTTCATTTAATCATAAATATTTTCTGTTGTTAGTATCCATCATTTAGTACAGTGCCCTGCATGTAGGAGGTGCTTAATAAATGTTTTTTGACTGATTATTGAGGGAAGGGTAATTTGTTTTAATCCACTGTCTGTATGATACATAAACATCCTTCAATTTTGGGATAAAAAGGCACCTCTGATTGCTAGTGATTCTTCTGTCTTCCTGATGTTCATCTGTTAAGCATTTCCTATGCCTTGGCAAAATTTTTCCTGGAAACTGAATTGTAAAGTGATTTTAAAATATTTGTCTGGAAGGACAATGATAAAATTGGGTGTTAAATTCCCAACCCAGGTCTCAATATCAAATAAATCATAGTTATGGTCAACATTGTCATAAAAGCAAAGATACAACTGGAACCTCTATAATAATTTAAAGGAGCTACATTATTCCCTGAGTCCTATAATATAGATGTAAAGATCCTGTTATGTACTAATTATATAAGGCACCAAGATACCTATATCATATATCTACATATCATCTCATACCTTATCATAATGTGTACATATAGAATATTAAAGTAGTTTGATCGTAAATATGCAATAATGAATTGTTAGCTACAAAAGTATTGATTGTTTAATAGTGATTTGCTTATATTCTTAGAATTTAGAAGGGCTTTTGGAATTCCAGCTGTCAGCAGCAGCAGCAGCAACAGCATCTGTGGGTTTGAGTCTTTGCTTTGCTACTTATTAACTATATGGACTTTAGTTTCTTCATCTTCATCTTCATCAATGAAGAAGTTAGATTATTTGATCTCTACAATTCCTGCTAGCTCTTATGTTTTATGCTCATGTTCACCTCAGATCTGACCAGTTCTTCTTTAAGCCTTTCTTTGTTCTTGTGAAAATAACTTTGTCAAATTCCATATGATGTTCTAATATCAAACAAGTGACAGGAATTTTTAGTCAATTAATCTCGTTTCTTTTTTGATTCTGTTTTTAAGCCTTGCCCAAGCCTCCTGGAACTCCTGTTGTGACGGAGAGCACAGCAACAAGCATTACCTTGACGTGGGACTCGGGGAATCCTGAGCCAGTTTCTTACTATATTATTCAGCACAAACCTAAAAATTCTGAGGAAGCTTATAAAGAAATTGATGGTGTGGCAACAACACGCTACAGTGTTGCTGGCCTAAGCCCTTACTCTGATTATGAATTCCGGGTGGTTGCTGTCAATAACATCGGGCGAGGTCCACCCAGTGAGCCTGTCTTAACTCAGACCTCAGAGCAAGCGCCTTCCAGTGCCCCTCGTGATGTGCAGGCTCGAATGTTGAGTTCAACCACCATTTTGGTTCAATGGAAAGAACCTGAGGAACCCAATGGGCAGATTCAAGGCTATAGGGTTTATTACACCATGGACCCTTCTCAGCATGTCAACAACTGGATGAAGCATAATGTTGCTGACAGTCAGATCACTACTATTGGGAACTTAGTGCCACAGAAAACTTACTCTGTGAAGGTCTTGGCTTTTACCTCAATTGGAGATGGTCCCCTTTCAAGTGACATTCAGGTCATCACTCAGACAGGAGGTAAGTTGGCAGGGAGCTACAAGAAGTGCGCTCTCTCTCTCTCTCTCTCTGTAATGGTAATTAGGGTGGGACTTTTTTTTACTGTTTTCTCTTTTGGAGCACTTAGGTAATCAAGTGACTTTGATGAGTCTGGCCTTTGTTTCTTTGATTAAATTGGGAGTCTTTGATGACCTGCTTGAGTCAAGGGAAACCCTAGTTCATGTAGGTTTGAGTAGCATGGCTGTGATGCCCTTTGACCCTGAACAGGGTATATAAACTCAGAGGTTAGCATTTTGCTTGGGGCTCTCACTCACTGGAAGAGTGTTGTGTGATTTGACTAGATGAGACTCTGGGCAGCTGTTGTTAAGAGCCCCTGGCTTGAAAATCCAGCTGTTGGTGCTTCCCTGGTAACTGTGTACTGAGGTGTTAGACAGATAGCTAGAAACCTGTCTACTGGCTTGTGTTATTTGATCAGTTGATATGTTCTGTTTGTAACTTCTGTTTGTATTTGCCCTGAAGTTCAGGGTGTTGGCTTTACCCCCTGAACTAAGTGAATGATATATGTATGTTTGATTAAAGTGGGATTGTTAACCCCTTAAAGTTGCTTTCCTTAGAAAAGCAGATCAAAGAACCTGTGCTGGCAGTCCTTCTGTGTGCTGGTGTTGTTGGCCTTACACAGCCACAGTAGTGGCAAGCCACATTGTTGTTACACCCTCTCTGTCTCTCTGTCTTTCTTTGTTTTCTTAGGAGCAGGTATTGACAAGGCCAGGATTTTTTATTTGTTTGTAATTGTTCTGGGAGATAGTCTACATTTAGATTATAGTTAGGACTCACATCTCATTATCTGCATTGTCTCTGAATTTTCATATGATTTTTTTCATTATATCAAGACATTTAAATATAAAATAATAACCTGTTACAAAAAAAAGAGCAGGACTTGAAACAAGATAATTTAGATTATTCTTGAAGTTGGAAAATACATCTAATCCTACATTTCTTAGCCTTAAGATAAAAAGAAAAGCTCAGTTTTACAGCTTTCACTTTCTGACAAGAGGAAGCATACAGACTTGTTTTTAGAAAATGTATTTTCCTGGAACTAAATTGAAGCAGGAATTTATATCATAGATCTTTCTAGAAAGACATTGAATGGCCTTGTGAACAATATCTTCAACCAGTTTTGCAGAATATATAGGAACATGGTTCAAACAAAAGAATGTTATATTTACCTTTTATAAAAGCAATGTATGTGTTGTTAAAATTACACTTGGTAATAATATAATAATTATAATAATGTAATAAGTAATAATGATAATAATGGTTCTTATTTGGAGGCCTGAGATAATACAATGCAAGCAATTTGAGTGTGGGGACTGTGTCCTTTTTATATATATTTCCCCCAGTGCCTTTCATCATAATGTTTAATGCATAAATGAGTGAATGAATGTACAAATGGAAAAGTATTTCAAGTAACTTGTAATTATAGAAGGACAGAATTTGGAGAATTCAAGTAAGAATGTAATTAATATGTACTTTGAATCTCCTGTAAGAGACCTAATATTGAGAGAAAAATCTAACAGGGACTAATACTCATTCAACTATCAGAGCCTCTAAAAAGTGCCAGAAGTTCGCATGGTCTACAATGAAAGTCAAAATGAGAGCTATGAGTTTCAGTAATTAAGACATTTATAAAATCCTTTATATGCATCTGTTGGTTGATCCTAAGATACCCTCTGAAGAAGATACATTAGTTAGTATTAGTCTAGTTTTGAAAATAAGAGAACTGAGGCTCAGAGAGATTAAGTAACCTACCAAAGGTCCCACAGGTAGTGTCAGAGGCAAGGTTGGAACTCAATGCTCCCTTGACTCTATAACCAACAGTCTTTCCATTAAACTATACTGCCTATCCTTTAGGTCCTACATGAGAGTCAGAGCTTAATTCCCTTATGGAAGCTTAAGATCCAGGCTTAATCTTGCTAATATTTTGACATCCATGAATAGAATATGCTTTTTACCTATTGATCTTTAATGGTGGTTGAATGTAGTACTCATTTATACATATATATATATATGTATGTATATAAGTATATATACACATATACTTATCCAATTATTTATTTTGATTTTGGTATCTTTGTGGCATTTTCAGAGCTGAAAATTGTTTTTTGCAGCCATATTTTAAAACCTATTATTCTGCCTGTTGCTTTTATTAGTATTGTCATCATTTTGTCACTAAAGTAGATGCTCATTCCTTGTGTGTTTCTTCTTCATGCCTTAACTGTATACTTTCTGCAGAACTTGTTTTATTTTGCTGGCAGGGCATGATGCTACAAAGAGGGTGTTCAGCATATGGCGTTATATACTTTCTTAGGGAAGCTATATTCCCTAAATTTTATCCAGTACCAGTAAATATCAATCTCTCTTGGTGCTTCCAGGATTTCATTGGCTTTCTAGGCTTTCTTTATATTTTCTTCTTCTTCTGCCTCAATATCCTTCTTGTGCAGCTTCTACAGAAGTAAAATGCCTCCTATATAATAACTTTTTACCTGTATCAGTAGGGAAAATGGCGTGAAGGTGATGAAATTTTTCTCTAGGGTGATTTTTCACCTGAAGCTTTTTTTCTCTTTGGGGATAAACATAAAACTATATTTTATGTTTTCATGGCCATTAAAGTTGTAACAATTGAAGAGAAGGAAAGAAATGTGAAGCCCTACCCTTGTAGAAGGGTTATAAAGGAAACAAGATACTCCTACCAGGTTAAACTCATCCCCATGATGCTAACTCAATCCTTTACTGACAGCACCTCCCTCAGCCTCCTCTCTCCTCAGATTTGGAGGGTTGGGGGATGGAATACTAAAATCCTTTCAGTGACTTCCTTTATATGAGGCAGAAACTGGACTCTGCTTGTTCTCCTGTGCTTGGTTTCCACTCCACCAAACAAGATGTCCCACATACCAGGTGCCCTCTGGTCTCCCTGCTATTCTCCCCCTCCCCGCCCCTGCCCCCACCAATTCCCTGTCTCTTTTCTGTGTGTTTTCTCCTCCCATTAGATTGTGAGCCCCTTGCTGGAGAAACTGTCTTTCTTTTTATAAATTTTATCTCCACGGGTTAGCACAGTGCCTGGAATGTAGTAGGCACTTAATAAATGTTCATTGGATGTTGTATAAAAGTGGACAGTATTTTTAAGATTATTATAATGAGAAAATTTTGCAAGTGGTATTTAGATTTTCAACTTCAGCTCCATTTTGTATAGGACTATATTTGCCTTCTGCATGTTCACCCCAATTTTAGACAAAGGAGGCTTGAGGTTCAGTTAGTGAATTAATTTTTCTCCTCACTTAACCTAGAAGTGTGGCTTTGCCCATATTCTGTATAATTCTAAGGAATCTCAGTGGTAGAAAGACAGTTCAGTTATTCAGCATGGGGAAGATTCTGCATGTGAGGTTAGATATGCTGTTAAAAAAAATGACCTCCCATCAGTGGTGCTGGTCTTAAATTATGAAAAAAGGCATAGATGCGGCTGAAAGAATCTAGGATGAAATGAAATGAAAAGTAATAAGCACAATTTATAATGACAAGGGTAGGAGAAAATTTCCCTTATGGAGCTTTAAAATTACTCATAATATAATTGTCTCTGTAGCCACAATATTTGGCACAGAGTTCAGTTGAACCATGATGAATACCACTTTGTATCATGATGCTAGTGGTGCAAACCTGGAAAGCCTGTGTCCTCGGAAGCCTTTGCTTTTGTACAAGTATTACGATCATTAAGGAGGAAAACATTTGAGAATTTAAAAATAAATCTCATTCATTTCACAGCTGTTTCTAGGATTTTCTTTTTTTTTTGTCTTTTTTTTCCTTAGTTACACATGCATTTGATTTGAATATGACAAAATGACTCCTTGGGATGAACCGTCTTTAATTGAAGTTTCCCTTTCCAGGAAGTCTGAGTAGTTTTACCCTCTGGATGAAGATTAGGCGGGGATTCATCTTTGTACTAAGAAACTAAATACTGAATTTAGAAAGAAAAGCTATTAGTATGGTATGCAGTGATCGTAGAGTGCAGAGCCACAGATAATAAGGAAGATTTGGCTTAAGAGTGTCATTAAACTAAACTGTCTGGGGAAATGCTTTAAAAGCAAATAGCTGACTTTAGGGGGAACCCACCCGCATATGAAAACTTTAGTTAAAGCTACTATTAAGTAGTCTAGTCATCAATATTTTAATTCTTAAAAGGAATTAACTTAACTTCATATACTCTAATTTATTCTCTAATTCCCATAAAAATAAGGCATGGTGGTAGAATGAGGGTCTTAGGAAGGGCCCCAAAGACGAGTGAGAACACTCAAATTCACTTCAGCTATAATTTCTCAGGTTCTTAATGTACACAAGTCATTGTACTAGGCTCTAGGAATACACTGGGGGACAAAAAAGGACAGGAATAATTTTGGCAGGGCTTCAGAATAAGAAATTGAGACTGGCCAGTTATTTTATTGTCTAAGACAGATTAAGAGTGAAACAAAAACAGTACAAATAATTTAAAAGTAATTAGAGTTCCAAGGTGTTTTCACCCAGCTATTTAATTTTCTATTAACATCATAAGGGGAGTATTTACCAACCAAGTTTTATCTTGATAGCAACCTATTAATAAGATGCATATGACACATTTACTGCCGTGCTGTACTTATATTCGGTGTGATGCAGCTCTCATTATATGTCATCTGTTCAATTCAACAAAGATTTCTTAAGTACAAAGCAGTGTTTTGGCTGTGAGATGAAAAATGATGCAATCTCTTCCCTCAAGAAACCTACAGTCTAATACAGCTGTGGGGTAGGTGGGTAAGCAGAGGCTGAGGTGTCCTGAGGCAAATGACAGATACATAATTAAGTTTAATACAAAATTAAGAGAACTAGGCAAAATGATTTAAGAAAATTTGAGGAAGGAGATTGTATTTTCTTCCTTAGAAAATGGAAAGTAAAATTACACCAGGGAAACAATTTAAGTGTATGTTTGTGGGTATGACTGTGTAAGGGTTTATGCACAGAATATGTGACTTCTTGTCACAACTGTGTGGCTCTCCAAATATGAGGCTTTTAGTGATACCTTGGTCTTTGCTCCTATAGACTTTTCTTTTTGGAACAAATTACATTCCCTTTGCTTTCCTATTTCCCAGCTTGTTTATGTTTCCCTCTATCCTCCTTCCTTGATGTTTTATATCCTTTTATCTCCTTCTCTCTGGCTGAATGAATAAGTTAGGTCACCCACTGGGCAGATTCTTTTCCAAAAATATAGATACCCTATTCAAAAAATACTTTCCTCAGGCATCAAATTAATGAGAATTTTTTGGCCTATAATACAAAAAAGAAATAGATGGTGTAGGAAATTGGAAATATGAATTAGGGATTCTTGTTGGCCTTAAGCTTAAGCACTTAAACAGTATATACACAGTATATACCTTTGAAATGAATTAAGTAAAACAATGAAAATAGTGATGGCACATCAGGACTCCTAGAAATAATTCTTTTCAGTCACTTAGTCTTTTTTCTAAAGAAGAAACATTTTAGTATGTCTGTGGGCTGTTCTATTCATAGAAAAATGATCAGGATTAAATTGGAAGCTGCCTTTAGCCCTTGATCTGTTTCTAATATGTTGCTAATAAAAAGCATCTGAATAATAATGTAGAAGAGTCTGGGCTTCCTCAGTTTCCTCATTGGTAAGATAGAGGTTACTGGATGAAATCCAAGGCCGCACGCAGCTTATAATTTATGGGCTTTTGTCATTTTGAGTCTTACTCTAAAAATTTTTATTAATAAGATGAGAATTATTTCATTCTTGATATTAAGACACTGGACTGTCTCTTTTATAATTTTATATTTTTACCAAAACTTAGACGTCATTTGTTGCTTAGTGTTGGGCTTTTTTTTTTAAATTGAAAAACTTACAATATCCACAAATTCTCTAATTGGGCTTGAGGGAATGAGGAAAAGTGTCCAAACCAATTGAAAGTATATTTAAATCTTCATATAGTGGGAAAAATATATAATTGTTTTAGTTAGGAATTGACTTAATGGATAGGATTACTTATTCATTCACACAATTCAAAAAAAGTTGTTGAAGAGTTTTAGACTTGCTATTCTCAACTGAAATATTTTGTGCCTCATATAGAATTAAAAGAGAAGGGTTATATTAAATGATTATTATAAAGTAGTCCTGTTAAGCTACTGAAGACACTACAATACAGTAGCAAGAGTGTTGCAGTTGGATTCAGGCAAATGAGCCTTGAATCCTGCCTCAGTTTTTTTCAGGCTTTGCATTCATGACCAGACTCTTCACATGTCTGAGTCTCAGTTTTAGCATTTGCAAACAAAGGAATAATAATACTTGTACTAACTCTCAGCTTTCCAACATTTTGTGGAAAAAGTCCCTTGCCAACTTTAAAAGTGTAATATTCAATTTAATGTTAAAAATCTTTAGTAATTGCCTAGTTCTGTACTGGCAAGGTACTGGTACCAGGAATAAATAATAATCACAATTAAGTAGTCCCAACTTTCAAGGATTTCCTGCATTACTAATGATAGTGGTGGTATCAGGGTGCTAGGGAGTATACTTACAGAGTAAACAGAAAATATAGGCTGGACAATGGAAGTTCTGGCTGAGTTGGAGACCATGCTAACAAATGGTGGGAGTGGAGGATGGTTGGGGAAATGTGCAGGAAAGGCATCTTGCAAAAAGTAGAACTTGACTTAAGTCTGGAAGGAAGCTGGGGATTCCAGGATATAGAGGTGAGGGAGGAGGAATGTTCTAATCATGGAGGACAACCCATACAAAGGCACAGAAGAAGAAGATGAAATGTTAGCAAAGTGTAAGTAGGTCAGTTTGGCTATATAGAACAATGAGTGCATGAGGGAGAGTCCTATGATACAAGATAGGTTGGAGTTAGATTGTGAAACACGTTCATTACTAAGAAAGAAGGTTGCATTTTTATCTTGGTGTCAATAGGGAGCCACTGGAGCTTTTGAGCAGAGGAGTTATATGGTCCGATCTGTGCTTCAAGAATATTGATTTTGTAATTGTACTGAGAATAGGAGAGGTAAGGTTCATGGGCCAGAGAAACCAATTAGGAAGCTATTACAGTTGTCCAGACAAGAAGTAGCAAGAGTCAGGGCTAGGGTTGTGATCTTGTCTATAGAGTGAAAGGGATGGGTGTGAGAGATGCTTTGGATGTAGTATTGAAAAGCCTTGGCAAGTAATTAGATAAAGGGGGATGACTCCGAGTTGACTGGAGTGAACTGAGTCACTCAGTGTGAACCTGAGTAACTGGAAGCATGGTGATGTTCCCAACAGGTATAGGGAAATTAGGAGTAAGGGAAGATTTAGGGGAATGATAACATATTCTGTTTTGTACTTGTTAAGCGTGAGATGCCTATAGGTACATCAGGGTACAGATGTCAAGTAGACCTTTGTTTTTGGAGTGACTAGAGCTCAGGAAAGAAGAGCTAAAGTCATCTGCATGGATATTTGAACCCAGAGGAGCTGTCTCCAGCATTCCTGTGATCTACTTAATTAAATATAAATTAAATTATTAATTAGTTGTATTCACTGAAGGTCTATAATCTGTGAGGTAATCTAATTCTACCTCTCTCTTGCATAATTAAATAGACAATGGCATTTAAAGTACTTCTAGTATGTTTATATTTTAAGTGTTTCAGAATTGCTTAGGGAATGGAAAAAGAAGGGATGTAACTAAGGTCAGCTTATTTTAGAATGAATTACCCAGTTCCCCCCAAATTATAAATTATTGTAAGGTCAGTGTAGTTATCTTTCGGTGACTTAATAGACATTATTTTGATCATTGAAATAGGGTGCAAAGCTTATAACAGGATTTGCAAATATTTTCGTATTTGCAGGTAATAGAAGCAGAAGAAATGTCTTTAACATTAAGGTATAAACAGATGCTTCTAATTGTGCTTAATGTGATAGCTCTCCTTTACTCTTTTATTCCTTTATCTCCATTAGATTGTAAACTCCTTGAGGGGAGGGACTGTTTTTTGCCTCTTTTTGTATCCCTAGTGCTTAGCCCAGAGCCTGACACATTGACTATATTCCTCGGTATCATTGCCTATGCCTTGAACCAATTGTAAGCTCCTTAGAGGGGAGGACCAGTTTGTAGTATTATTTTTACCTTCTTTACCATATTTGGAATAGTTCTCCACACCCAGCGACTAACTTATGACCTGTGATGGGTCTTGAATTCAACTCTTACAGTAGATTTAGAAATGATTGAAAAGTTACATAGAACGAGAAGATATTATCACTAACACACATTGGTGAATGATGACAGATTTTAGCCCCAGATCTACTTCTACCCCAGCCCATCATCTCAGGCTTCATTTGAACCAGATGGATTCTTAGTTCTCTTTTAGCTCTGAGCTTATGTGATTCAATAAGAATGATAATAAATTACTTTTTTCTTTTTCTCTCCTTCCCTCTTTTTAGTACCAGGCCAGCCATTAAACTTCAAAGCAGAACCTGAGTCTGAAACCAGCATTTTGCTTTCTTGGACACCCCCACGTTCTGACACCATTGCTAGCTATGAGCTGGTTTACAATGATGGGGACCATGGAGAAGAGGTAAGTAATTGAGGATTTTTTTCATGAGTATGTCCATGGACAAATATTTTGGTATTTGATATGTGTGTGTGTGCGTATATATATATATATATATATATATATATATATATATATATATATATATATATATATATATTTCTTACAATGGCCTCTTGTGTCAGAGAACTGTAGGGTAAAAATACCTGTCCATCATGGAGCCTCTCGAGCAGGAGTTCTTAACCTTGATTCTATCACGGACCCCTTTGGAAGTCTGATGAAACCCATGGACCCATTCTCAGAATTATATTTTTAAATGCCTAAAATAAAATACAAAGTATTAAAAAGGAAATCAATTATATAGAAATACAGTTATCAAAATATTAAGGAAAACAGTTCACAGATGCTGGCTAAGAACCCCTGCCTCAGATAATCCCTGGTAGGCATAATGAATCTTTCAGGCTCCTTTGCAAAATCTGCTTATTACACCTGTGAGGGCTACTTGCATTGTGATTTAGGAGAAAGAAAACTGGATGTGGGATTAAAAGACCTTATTTGAGTCCCAGTAGTGCCACATATTAGCTCGTGAGCTTTGTCAAGTCGTTTCTTCTTTGGGGACCTCAGTTTTTTTATCTATAAAATAAAAATGTTGAACTACATGATCTCTAGGTTCCCTTCTGAGACCAAGGGTTCTTAACCTTGTGCCTGTGAATTTTCAAAAAATAATTTGCTAGCTATATTTCAATATAATTATTTTCTTTTGTAATGATATATATATATATATACATATATAATTTTATGCATTTGTAAACATTATTCTGAGAGGGGGTCCATAGGCTTCACCAGACTGCCATGGGGTCGGGGACACAAAAAAGGTTATGAACCCCTGCTCTAGAGTTCTAATATTCTTGCCTATCTCATTACTGCAAAATGCCTGAGATGCCTTGAATGGACTTTTATTTCTATCAGGAAAGGGAGATACCTTAGAATCTGAAGTTGCTTAATTCATGAAATCAGTATTTTTTACAAGAATGAGAATCAGACTTCAAATGACAAAGGTATTTGTCCTCAGAGATTTATGTCCAGATGTTGGCATTACAACTTAAGAAGGACATGGACAAAAAATAAAAGTGAAGATGGTGACCTATAGGCCATACCGTATAAAGAGAAATGGAGTGATAACTGGAGATGTGGAGCCTGTAGAGGAGTAGATACAGGGGAAACAGGACAGTATTTTCTAATATTTGGAGAGTTTTCATCATATAGACAAGGGATTAGGCATTTTCTGTTTCACCCCATATGGTAGAACTAGAAACTGTTGTGTATGAGGTAGGCATGGAAGGTGGGAAGTCATGGAGGGATTTATATGGGGAACTGAGGAAGGAGATTTTGATTCAATGCAAGGAAAACTTCCTGACAATTGACATTTTGCAAAAATGCAATGGGCTGCCTCAAGAAGTAATGGATTTCTCATCACTGGGCATTTCCAAACAGAGATTGGATGACCATTTGTCAGGAAATGTTGCACAGTTTTCCTGTTCAGGTCTACTATAGACTAAATGACTTTTGAATTCCCTTCTAAATCTAAGATTCTGTAATTGTGTGAGCTAAGCAACAGATTAACCAGCAATGTCATTTATCTGAGATATGAAGGTTCATGTAAGTTTCCAAAGTTGTCTTGTGCAAGTCACAGGAGGAAGACATAAACTGAATAAGAATAAGAACAAGAAGTCAAAGAACAAGGAATTGTGACAGAAATTTGTAGGGTTTTAGGATTGTCAAAAAAAACCTGGACATTGAATTTACCAAGGGGAAAATTGAGAGGACTTCAGAATAAATTGAAGATTTGTGCTGAAGAAGGAAGAGCAGAAGGAGAGAGAGAAAGGGAAGAACTTGAGAAATGGAAGGAAGCTGATGAGGCAAGTTAAATGAGACAGAGTGAAGACAAGATGATAAAAGATAAGAGGTTAGTAAAATCAGATCAAGGTGCTAATAAGGTGAAAAGATGCTAATGATCTGAGAAGAGCAAGTTGAAGATCCTCAACATCAGTTTATCATAGATTTCTGGAAGAGCTATTGGCAAAATAATTACATATTATTTCCAGGAAGTATGGAAAGATCAAGAACTTTGCAGTGACTTGAAGTCATTGATTGTATTTTTGCCATAGCTAAATGACTTTTACTGGAGCTCAAAATGAGGGTTGCTCCCTCCTGGAAGAGAAGACTAAGGGAGGGGTTATCAGAGACAATGGAATGTTCCTTAAAAAATATAAGAAAAGACCTTCAGTGTGAAAACAAAGAGGAAAGAGCATCTGAAAGTCCCAGGATAATCCTGATCTGTTCCAGGGTTTCGGAAGTTATAAGAATGGAAGACGGGAGAAAAGAAGTGGACAGAATTGTGTTTTAACAGAATGCCATGATTAGAAAAAGTATGAAATCATCAATAATCCCACTTGAAAAAATTAAAAGGAATAAAGAGAAAAATTAATTCAATTCAGCAATTATTGAGAACCTATCCTTTGTGAAGGAAATATTTAATATTTCTTGGCTCAACATAAAACCCCTTCATGTCTGCGTATAAATTCTCACAGTGACATAATTAACTCTAGAGTCTGACATGTAATATGCAGGGTGTTCTTAAAGTCTGGACACATAGGCAAAAATGCATCTTCAACTTCAAATAACATCATATGATTTCATATTCATATTCCAAGAGTGAATGTGCTAAAATTGATGGCAACATGGAGTTATTGCATCGAATTCACGTGAATCTTGCAAAACACATCAACCTTTGCATCACAAATGATGGAAATCATATTGAAGATGTTATTTGTTAATATTCCAATTAAATAAAATGTTGTTGAAAATTTCAATCTTTTCATTTCTTGAAAATGTGCATTTTTGCCTATGTGTCCATACTTTAGGAACACCCTGTGTATACCATCCTAGCTGTCAGTCACCAGTTTCCAAGTATGGAAAGCAGTTTTGAAGCCATTTCCATTTTCATGGACATGTCTTAGCTCCTACAAAGGTCATCCATAGTCACTATGGGCATCTGAAGACAGAACAGAGACCTACACCTTGCTTCCTAGGAGATAATACATTGTTATCTCCTGTGGTTCAATTCATTTGAACAAACATGAATACAGTCTTTTCCTACCTGTCTTGGTTAAGGCCCTTGCCTTTCAAAGTTTTAGAATCATATTTCCAATACTATATGCTTTGTCATATATTTTGGGATTGTTGATGAGATTATCAGCCATATTCTCAAGTAGCCACTGCCCCAGGAAATGTGCTAAAACATATTTATTTGAATGTTAATGAAGGCATCCAAGTTCTGTTATTGCTTACCTACAGCAACGGATTACCATCGAGCCTTCAACATCTTACCGGCTGCAAGGGCTGAAACCCAACAGTTTATACTATTTCCGTCTTGCTGCCCGTTCTCCTCAAGGCCTGGGTGCCTCAACAGCTGAAATCTCAGCCAGAACCATGCAGTCAAGTAGGTGTCTCTCTTTGCTTCTCTTTGTCTTTGTGCCAAAGCAATGGTCCTTAGGAAGAAAAAAAAAAAGAAAACAACATGGTTAATAATAGTCTATGGGTTAGGAAAGATCTAATGAAATTAAATTAAAGAACTATCTCTATGGGTTTCTGAGCTTTTCTAAGTGATAATAGACCACATTTCTCTATTTCTTATATTTCCTAAATGAAAAGACTTTCAATGAAGTCCGTGCAAAAGCCCCACATTTGGGGGAATGTTTTAGAGGAGATCTAAGGGCCTTTTAATTTATCAAAAGAATGACTTTTAACTATTTGTAAAATAGTAACATTTAAAATGAATGACATGCAGAGCAAACTTGTGGGTATAACAAGCTAAGATTCTAGCTAAAGAGAATATTTTATAGTTATCGAACTACTGACAAAATTTTAACTTTCTTAATAAATACCTATTTCACAAAAATGTGAAAAAATTCAATTCCACTTTGTGATTAATTGTGCCTATGACCCATGTACTGGAATTTGAAACATTATCATAAAGTCTGTAGTTGAACTGCAGAATATCATCAGTATTTTTTCTAGATTCATAATTCCTATTTTTTTTCCTCAGGTGAAATTTACTTTCGTAGTTGTTTTCAAGGCAGTATCTCATTTAGAACTTTATCCCTAAATCTATCAGTCCTTCTATATAATTTTACAAGTTGGTTCAATGTAATCAATCAGTACAAATAACATTTTCTCAACAATAAAATAATTAAAATTAAAATTTCTTTCCTTTTAATGGCGAGAGGCTTCTGGGAAAGTTGACCTATCTGAAACATATTTGTGTCATCTTATACAGTCGTTTATATATTATCACCTAAGCAGCATATGCATATGACAAATAGGCTTTTCCTTAAAATTCGTAAAATGAATAGTACTGACCTAATTCAAGGAGCCTCTTAGTAAAAATGGGATTTATATCATCGTAAGAGGTGGGTTCCTGCCTTAGCAAGTCTTCCACCATTTTCCATGCTTATTAGAAACATTTCAGGGCTTCTGAATGGTATCACTTGTGTTTTCCACTCAAATCATAACATATGAACAGTCTGAGAATAATGTTGGTTAATCCATTGAATATTATTCTGTTAAAACTATTTGTTCTTCTTTAAAACAAAAAAGTGAAAATAAAAGCTACTGCAGTGTCTGTGCCTTAAATTTCAGTCACACTAATAAATACAGTACAGAATAGTTTTTTTAATCATGTATTTAATTAAGATAAATGCTACATGCCCCAATGTGACAGCTTTTCATAGTTGGAAATCTCTTATTTTACACATTGAGGCATAAAGAATGTTTTTTTAAGAGACATCAAAGATGTTTCCCATCTTTCCTATGTTCAGAATGCTGCTGAAAATTTCCTCACAAATAAAAACCAACATAGGAAGTCCAGAAGTGATCATACAATGTGAAAAGTGTATTAAGTTTTATTAAAGAATTAGAAATGAATCCTCACTTAACTGTGCAATTTAGAGCCACATAGAAGTTTAAAATTCACTAAAAAGAGAATCTACAGACTTTATTCTAAAATTCCCAGACTGAACTATATTAACTGTACATAGAAAACCTCCCTTTGAGAACAAGTACAAACTCTTTTTAGTTTCTGGGTCAAAAAGAAAAAAAATGATGAAGGATGACATCTGTGTACTTCTATTTGTACTTTATAGCTAATTTCGTGTTAACAGCTATCCAACAAAAATTAGGACCATGAGAGTTGATCCAGGGGAAATCAGAGGTCGACATGTTGACATGATCAAAACAGGAAAGTCAAATGGCAACATCTTTTATTCCCCACTTATTTCCTTTATAACTAGTAGAGTCTGCTTGTTCTCTGCCTTTAGGGCAGGAATGCCACCTCTAACAATCTCTTCCTCAGGGATCTTAAAAAGTACCTGCCTTCTTAACTTAAGAAAATGGCAGGTCTCTAAGTGATTTTATGATTTAACCTCCCTTTTTTAAGTAGAGGTGTTCTTTTTGGGCTTATTTGATGAAGTATATTTACGTATACACTAATAGATTTGTTTCTCATTGGGCAATGAGCAGATATATAATTTGGTTTCCTACTCCTCCCAAACGCCTGTAGCGTATTTTTAGTAATTGTTACTTCTTTGCTAAGTACAGAAAATTTTATAAACAAGCCATGTTTTTTCAAGTGGTTTATTTAGAAAAAATATTTTAATTGTTTTATTGAAATGTTGTAAGACGTGTTAGGTTGATTATAAATGATGTTTACCAAAATTTGCTGGTGGGATCTTCTTCACTAGCAAAGGTGTCTCAAGAGGAGTTAAAAAATATACATTTATATTAAACTGAAAGCTGACATAGGGGTAAGTACAAGTTACAGTCAGAATCATGAAGCCTGTCATTTCCCGGGGTAGGTAAACCTTTGACTAAGCTTTTTCATCTTCTCTTGATTCTGCATGCTTATTGTACATTGGCTACAATCAATGTTTGAATAAAAAAATTTCATTTAAACATTATTTGTAGTTGATTCAATTCAGGCAGATTCAGTTGTTCAGAGAGCTCAGAAGTGGCCCTTTTGTGTTTGTTCGAGCTTTTTTATTTTCTTTTTCTTTTCTAAAGAGGATTGGCAGGGAGAGGTTATTTAGCAGTTATTGCAAGTTTCTTCAGTAAACTGCAAAAAAAAAAAAATAGAAAGAGAGCAAAGAAAAACATTCTCTCCAAATTATATAAGTGCAAAGCACGAGTTTGGACTAAAAGGTCCAAAGCATAATCAGACTTCGAAACAATCTAACTTGCACTAATTGCAGCCATTTTAAGAAAACATATAGTCAACTTGAAGTTGAGAGGGGGAAAAGTTGAGGATATTTTTAGAAGAAGAATTTAAATCACAGGTAGGTAATTCTATTTTAGGCTTTGTTATTGTGAGGCTCCATTTCCATATATTTCCCCTTCATCCATTTAAAAAAATTCATTTGATTTATTCATTTTCAGTTTGTTCATGTTAATAAGCCAAGGTGCCTATGTTTTGTCTAAAATTTTCTTTTTTTTAAGTTTATGAGCTTTGTTTTCATTTGTTTACCCCTGTGTTTTAGCTATTTGTTTATTTCTGTTTTACTTTTTTCTTTTGTTTATTATTTTCTCCCCACCCACTCCTATCCTTTCACTCAAACGCTCCTTTTAATTCACTACCAAAAATAAGAGCCATCAGCTCCTCCTCAAGACATTAGTTGCACCAGCCCCAGCTCCACTAGCATTTTGGTAAGTTGGCAACCTCCACCAGTGGAAAAACAGAATGGCATTATCACTGAATACTCCATCAAGTACACAGCAATGGACGGGGAAGATGACAAACCTCATGAGATTGTGGGAATATCTTCAGACACTACCCAGTACCTTTTGGAACAGTTGGAAAAGTGGACTGAATACCGGATCTCTGTGACAGCCCACACTGATGTTGGACCTGGCCCTGAGAGCTTATCTGTATTGATTCGGACCGATGAAGATGGTATGTTGCCTTCGCTACATCAATTGCACTTTCCTGACATGCACTCAGTCTGCTGTCTTTGTATAAGCTAACAATATACTCCCTTTTTTTTATCCTACTCATCTTTTTTTAACAACATCGCTATTACTTCAGTGTTTTTGCCCAAGATACGTCTTTTGCTACAGCTCGGTCATCTTTTATTTCAAAATACCAAGTAATTTTGCTTCCCCCCAAAGAGAACAATTTGCTACTACTTCCTGCAATCTAGCCCGATTCTTTATCTTTCTTTTCCAAATCTTCTGCATTTTTCTTGATGTTTTATTTTTCATTTTTCTAAAATCACTTCTGTCTTGGCTCTAACTTTTCAAATATATCTTTTTACCTTCTTGTTGCTGGATGCCATGTGCGTGTTCATGTATAAAAATAAATATATATTTTGACTCGCATCTTTTAGAGACACTGATGCTCCACATTTTTTTTGGTATGTGCTATATGGAATGCCTTCAGTATGAGAAAATAAAAGAAGATGGGCCATATAAGCAAGCATCTTTTTTGTTCCACTATGAAACAGAAACCTTTAGAAATATCCCACAACAACAAACAACCAGTTTTTATTATTATTTCAATATAATATCTCTTTGTACTTTAATGCTTTGAATTTCAAAGCATCCTCCTTGGCTTTTGTACATTTTTACATGTTTTTCTATTTCTCTGATACTCTTTTTTCTTCCATTTTTTTTTGCATCAGTCATGTTTTTTGATCTTTTCTCTGAAAGGTAGAGCAGATTGGTTGAGCATTTTCATTGTTTGAAACCATTTGTATTCCTCAAAGAAAACTTAGTGGGTCTGCCCATTTTTTTCCTAAGTAAAGAAAGAGCTCTGACTGGGTGGGACAAGTGCCTATAATTCTCTTTTATCCAATGATGTTGTTCCAGTTCCTAGTGGTCCTCCTCGCAAAGTCGAGGTAGAGGCTGTCAACTCAACATCTGTTAAAGTGTCATGGCGCTCACCTGTGCCCAATAAACAGCATGGCCAGATACGAGGATACCAAGTGCATTATGTGAGGATGGAAAATGGTGAGCCCAAGGGTCAACCCATGCTGAAGGATGTCATGCTGGCTGATGCACAGGTAATCCTCTAATAGTAAAGATTGTTTTCTTTATCGGTCTGTAGATGCAATCAGTAATTGACCATCTCAACCCAGGAACTGAAATAGACATCTTCTAAATTATATGCATTATAATTTTATACAATTTTGCAACCATTTGTATCACTAGGAATTAACCATTGAAATCAACAGAAATTAGGCTTAGGGTTTTACATTATGATGTTTATTTCTGATAAAATGTTTACTGATATTTTCTTAAGAAATAGTAAAGGATCTGAATTTGAATTTGAGCTGTGCCATGTGCTATCTGTGTGACTTTGGGCAAATCATCTTCACCTTTCTGGCCCTGAGTTTCCTCATTTGTAAATGGAAAGGATTGGATTAGATGGCTTTTAAGGTACTTTCTAGCTCTAAATCGAATTAATTACATGAAGCCATTACATTGAACTTTTTGTAGTCTTATCTTGGTTTCTAGTTCTGATTGTTAAAAATATGATTGAGTTACAAATTTCATCAAATCTAAGGGAACATAATAAGTACGGGTTTTAAAGGTATAATGCACATTACATGAAAGTTTCATGAAGAAGTTCACCCTAAATCTAAATGTTTCTGAAATGACCTGACTTGCAAAACTGTAGCTTCTTCCATTGAAGCAAAGGTCACTCTTCTTTACAGAATAGTGTAAGGAATAGATTCAAGCCTGCATTCATAATAGTGTTGAACATAAAAACAAGTGATTGAATTTTCTCTGAAGAGATGAAGAGTTTCCTGTGAGTAAAGCTAGATTCTCCCATTGAGCAATAGAATCTTTCTAAGTCATTGGGCTATTTGGAAAGCTTTATTAATCCTTGGAGGTCAATAGCGTACCATCTCGTAAGTAAAAATAGCATTGCAATAAATACTCCTGTGGTCTGTAAAAGTGAATGCACACTGAGGTTTTAATATACTAAATGACTCCCCAAAGTGAACAATTTACTCCTACTGAGTAAGAGGACTATTAGAAGTTGGTTCAGTATCTCACTTGCTTACTTAAAATGCACATATGAATATAGTATCCCAACATAAGAGCTGATTGTTATGCATTCAGTTTTTATCAACACAGTACATAGTTTCCTGCCCATTCTTTGAGAGGTCCATTGCTTTGTTATATATAAACATCTATTGTGTACTTTTGGGAAAATAGAATATCCTCACAGTGTAAACCAGGGCTGTGTCCCCCATGAACTAAGAATGATTTTTACAATTTTTAAATATGACAAAACTTTAAAATGTAAAAATAATTCTTAGATCTCAGGCTATATAGGCTATACAGGTAGTGGGCTAAATTTGGCCCAAGGGCCAGAGGTGCTGACCTCTATAATAAATAATAAAATGAAACCATCACTCATTTTTTTAAGGAGGAAGGTAATTGTCAAAGAGCAATTATGAAAAAGAACAAAATGTGCATGTGAATTTTTGTTCAGTGTTTTTATACATTTTTCCCTTTTCCCCATATCTGACTACAGTTATACTACTTTTGTTCTAGAATGTGGGAGCCACAGATTAATTGCACCAAGCACCTAAGGCATTCAGTTGATTTCTCCTTCCCCTTTGGAGTGCCTTCCCAGATTTTTCTATCAGTTGTACATTTTCCTTTTGGCTCATTCTGGTCTACCTTAGATTTTCCTTGACTGTATGTTGAAGCTTCATTGGTGATCCTAAAGATTCTTTAGGCTGTTAGATCTAATGAAACACATTAATTTAAATAGATGATGTAAAATAATTTGTGTAGGCTATGACTAAACTCAAACTAAATGTCACATCATAATGCATAGCTAGAAAAATTAGACTTTCATTATGCCTCATTGGTTCATTACAATGAAGTATATATGAAAAAATATTACCTATCTACAGTAATAACAGTATTGTAATCTACCTGTCATCTCCAAAGGAGGGGGGAAAAGGCATTGTTTTTGCTCCACTTTTGAAAGTAAGGATGTATTAGAACATACATAGATATATGTATCTATGTAATATTTTTGTATATAGGTATATGTAAATGTACCCATCATATATATGTATATGCAGGGCAAAATTGCCTCATTGAGGCTACAATTTTCTCTTCATTTTGTTTTTGTTTTGTTTTTCCAATCTTCTTTACTCTCAATCAGTGGGAATTTGATGATACTACTGAACATGTGAGTAACTGTCAACTGGCTTGATGAAAACAGACTGTGTATATGTTTGTGTGGATTTTTATAGCCTCCCTATCATTTCTTTATAAAATATTTTTATTGTTTGCACAGATGCATGTACTAACAGATTATTGAAGTTGTCCTCACTTTGTGGCACTTTTTTTTTAATTTGGCTTTTACTATGTGAATCTGGCATGGTGCTGAGAATTGCAAAAGGAATGGTATGGACTTCTATAGGCATTTGTTTTGATGGCTGCTACTAACTTCGCCTTGCAATCTAATCAGAGAAGTTGTGCTTTTAATGGAGGCATTGAAGAGCTGGGAGAATACATGTTTAAAATTGCCTCTTGATGACCTATTGTCATAGCATACACACTCTATGGACTTGTTTAAGACAAGTATGAGTTCGTTATTATGCATACTGCCAATTCTCCATTTCGCCAACACAGATTCTAGGTGAATGAATCAAGTTATAGTCATTGATTGAGCAAAACTATTTTTAAAACCATTCAATAAAATGTTTGATTTGTCATGAGCAAGGCTGTGTGCTATTATCTATGTGTGCAAAAAAATTACAAAGCCCAAGGCCATTAAGGTCTTACAGTCTAGTTGAATATAAAATACATAAGCACATGCAAAGTTAAAACAGCACAGAACTTAATAATTATATAAGACACCAGCATAAAGAGCTATCACAAGATATTTCATGTTTATTTAATAAGTAATTGATTCTGTGAGTTTAAAGAAAATGTGCTCAAATATACTGGGAAGAATTTATAGTAGAGTAGAACTTCATAGGGTACTGAAAATTTGTAATATGAGAGAGAAGGGGCGATGGGATGAATATGAGAAAAGTCATACAGTAGGAAGTACAAAGTAAGATAAGGACACAGTGAATAGATCAGCTTGATTCAGCTCTTGAATTCATGCTGGGAAGTTGTCAAAAGGGTCTGGTGACAGTATTGGAGTGTACCTTGAATTTCAGAATAAAGAATTTAGGTATATCCGGTGGGGTGTCAATGAGGATTATTGAATAAATACTAAAATTTTGAAAAACCGTGTTTTAAGAAGATTGATCTGGTAACATGTGGGTTACATTAAGGTAAGGTTAGACAGAGGTACGAACTGAAATTCTGTAGATAGGGAGACCCGTTTTACTGAATACAATCCATCTAAAGGTTGATGATTGTTTTAACCAAAATTGTGGCAGTAGGAATTGAAAGGAAGGAACAATCTAGAGAGACATCATGAAGGAAGACTTGATGGGACTTGGAAATTGGTTATATATTTAGCAGTGGGAAGAAAGAGAGAGCAATCTGAGAAGACTCATTTTTTATTTATGGATACACAAGAAAATATCAGTACTGCAGTAGAAAAGTAGAGAACAGGAGGAACCAATTTAGGTGAGAAGGTGAGTTGTTTTAGGTCAGTCGAGTTGGAGATTATAGCAGAATGTCTGAGTACAAATATTCATCCAGCAGTTGGAGATGTAAAACAGAAATTTGAGAGAGGTTGTGGTTTGATAGCTACATACAAGATAATTGATCATTAAATCTATGTGATTGAAAGGCCTTAGGGAAGAGAATACTAAGAGAGATGAGCAGCAGCCTGAGAACTCAATTTTGATAAATGCCTACCTGCATTTGCAATCTGGGAAGTGGAAGTAAAGGGGAGAGTTGAGTAGACTAAAGGAAAGGGAGCTACTGCAAGGTCATAGTATCCAAAAGGTCATCAATATGGATGCAGTGAGTTACATTAAGAAGAGCCTGAGTAGTAGAACATGGACCAGGCGATGAAGTCACTGAATAAAGCGCATTCTACAAAGCCCTCCTTAGACAGCGCATACCATGTTATTGGCATTCCAATGGGGTATCATGGAGCTTGTAGTCTAGAACACTTCTTATAATGTGGGTTGCAACCACATAGTTTAAGAAGTGCTGAAGGGGTCATGAGTGGGAAAAGTTTAAGAAGCCCTGGTCTAGAAGGTAAACTGGTAGGATCGTGAACACTAGCAAAGTGTTGACATGGTGCTAAAACCTATTGGCTTTGTATTCATGTAATAACTTTCAATACAACCAGCAGCATACATTTATTGAAAGCTCTTGACCTCTGTTTTTGTCCTTATAACTGCAGCACCTGGCACAATATCTTTTTCACATAGTAGATGCTTAGTAAATGTTTGTTGGATTGAATTGTATCTTAATCACATGGAAAACCACCTTGCCATGAGCACAGATGAAAGCCAAACTCATAACACTAATTTGTAAAAACGATCTCCAGGAACTCTTTTGCCTATGCTTTACATACCTGCAGATGATTCTAAAGCATGTGCTGAATGATCGAATGGTTCTAGGATCCCTCAGTGGGGATGTGGGTCCTGATAGAGTCTCTGGTTCTCTTATGTCATTTCAGGACATGATCATTTCTGGACTGCAACCAGAAACTGCCTACTCCCTTACAGTGACAGCCTATACAACCAAAGGGGATGGAGCTCGCAGCAAGCCCAAATTGGTGTCTACCACTGGTGCAGGTAATGTTTTGCTCTAAACTCACATGCCCTGAAACATACTGGATGCAGTCTCTCAGTATGCTCTTCTGGGTCATGGTCAGCTTTGGATAACCCATGCTCCGTGGGACAAGGGGAGTAGTATGCAGAATTCAAATTTATCATAGCTTTAGAGCTGGAAGAAACCTCAGAGGCCATCTATACCAACCCCTTCGTGTTACAGATGGGGAGCTGAGGCCAAGGGAGGGCAGGTGACTTGCTTAGTATCACACAGGTAGTGAGTATATTTTCTCACTGTGCCACACTGCTCCTATGTTTTATGTTATAGTAATCCTCCTAGCAAGGCTGTTCTAATAATTTCAGCTCTCCCACAACCCCCAATAATCCTTTAAGTGGATCTGATGACCTGAAGCTTAATTGACTCATTTAAGTTTTACCTTCTCCCTCTATAGCACAAACGTGATATTCACAGTGCCTACAGTGGCTATGAATATACTGGCATTGTTCTGAACAGCAGAACCAAAACATTTATTCAAACACCAGAAAGCCAAATCCATCATAGCCACAAAGCAGGGGGCACTGCCATCCCCAAGCCTTCCCCCTGCTGGGGCCTTCCCACAAACAAACACTCACAGTTAGCTGCCTGCTTCTCTCTCTCTCTCTCCCTCCCTCCCTCCTTCTCTCTCTCCCTCCCTCCCTCCTTTCCTCCCTCTCTCTCTCTCCCTCCCTCCCTCTCTCTCTCTCCCTCCCTCTGTCTCCTTCCCTCTCTCTCTCTCTCCCTCTCACTCCCTCCCTCCATCTCCATCTCTCTTTCTCTCTCAATTCTAATTGCTCTGACCAACTTCCTTCCTCTCAGCTCTGCTCTACACTTCCTGCTTCACCCCTTCCTGTTCCACCCATTCAGCAAGCTCCTCCCACTTCAGACTCATGTGACTCAGGCCTCCATGTGACTTAATCAGGTCACATGGGTCTATTAATGGATGGGAAAGATCTTCCCATTAAGCAACTGCCATGAAGCAAAAATACACAAACAGTATACCCCCCCCAAATCCCCTGCCTACCACTTAGTGGTAATAGTAAAAGACCTGGAATTGCCCAAGAAATAAGCAGCAGAAAGCAGAATAAAAACAAGATGCCTGGAGCAGGTATCTTGGTACCCACTATAGGAAAGGGCAGGTACTCACTATAGATAGGTATAGAGGTCACCTGTGCACAGAAGCATTCTATGTGTTCTGTAGAGAGTTCCCACGTTGTGAACAAAGAGAAAGCAGAAAAGGCAGAAAAATCAAAATTTTCCAACAGATACCAAATACAATGACAGTCCAGGTTGCAAAAGGATGTACTGTAGGTACCTTTAGATAGATACAAATCCAGGTCATGATGCACTAAACATATGAATTAGTTTAGATAAAGGAAAAATTAATTTTAAATACAACCTTTTGAGGACTTACTTGTGGGTGAAGATAAAAAGAGGGGAAAAACTATGGTAATGTATGGTCACATTACAGTTCTATAACCTAAGGGTTATATAGGTCTTAGAAAGCTGCTTCAATTTTATTTTTCCCCAGGGAAATGCATAATGGCATGTCCTTCCCTTTGTGCCTAAATCGAGTGCTCTGCACACAGTAGGTGCTGAATGAATGCTTGTTGGCTTGCTGATTGAGGAGCTAGGCAGTAGCTAAGAACAGATGACCCAGGTCTGACCCCCGACGATAGAATTCACAGATGCAAAAGTAACAACCATAGTTCCAGCATAAATCCTCATTTCCCTGAGTTTATAACCTTATCCTAATAATTCACTTAAGACCTAACCTTGGTACAAAGGAACAGTTGTGCTCTGCCATATCAATAAAATGTGGCTCGTGTAAGTAGGGCAAAGCTAAAGGATTTACTACATCGACAGCACGTATTAGAGAAATAGCCCGAGTGATTTCCTTGCATCATCTAGTTTCAGTGTCACTCCTTCAGTGTTTCATTATTCATTCATTATATAGCAATTTATTTAGGGCTTTGAAACATCTTTTAATGGGTAGAAATTCATTCAGAATTTCAGAAGAGGAATGTTTCCCACTTTTAATCTACAGTGGCTCAAGTGTAAAGACCCTCTTGTTTTCTTAAGATGGTCCCGCTCCTCAAGCCAGGGGAATAAAAATCAATCTATAATTAGAACCACTTCAAAAGCAAGGATTGGAGTGTTTCTTCCTGCCCTGCTAAGCCAGTCAGTGATGGACTCATGGTATTCCCTCACAGTTGGTGAAACAACATGATAATCTGATTTGTAGCAGGGAGTAGGGTGGGAGGGGGTAGTATGCCATTATAAGACACTAGCCACGTGACCCTGGGCAAGCCACCTAACCCTATTTGCCTCAGTTTCCTCATATGTAAAATGAGCTGTAGAAGAATGGTAAACCACTAGTATCTTCGCTGAAAAAAACCCAAATGAGGTGATGAAGAGTTGGACACAATGGAAAAAAGACTGAAATACTATTTTAAATAATAGCAACACATGCATTATAAAGAATTACTGAATTTATACCACATATATTTACACTTCTAACAGCTTCAATTAAAAAGGCTCTTATTTATCACACATAGGGCAAATTCAGTACTTCTCATAGGGGTTTCATTTTAATATCAAAACTTTTAGTTATGGGGTAGTTATTTATGATATACATGTTAATAGAGCCTTATAAAATTGATGGAATTTTGAAACAGGACAGCATTTTTTTAATTTCACCTACTTATGTAATGTTTGTGTAGCTGAGGATACAGTTTTAAGCCAGCTCTTTGAATGATTTCTCATGATCAGATTGTCTCGTCATACTTCCTTCCTTTGTCAATGGTTCTTTCCCATGATTACCACACTCATTGTTCTGATATGTGGGACATAAATCAACCCATCATCCATATTAATGTGAATTTTCCTTTGTATGTAGCAACACTTTATTTCAGCTGCTACATTAGATTTTTTTGGCATAAAGTTGTTTCCCCATTTATGAAATGAAAGAGTTTGAATGGATCATGTCTTTAGTACCTTCTTTCTACCTCTAAATTCTCTAATATCTAACTGAAAGGTCCAGCTATGTGACATGAGTATTTTGTGAATCATCACTGTAGGTTATAGCCTTAAATGGCTTTGGAAATGAAAGGTTGTGATAGGTCAACTGGGGCATAAAACAAGGAATGAAAAAGGAGAAAGCTAATTTATATGCCTTGCACTTCTAAGGTGAAAGGGAATATTTGGTGTCAGAATATTCACAGTGCAAACAGCAGTCCCAACTGGGAAGTAGATTTAGCTTGTGAAGTAAAGTAAATGAAGGTGAAGGAAAACTTCACCTGCTGATTAAGTCTCTGATAATGTATGATGATTAACTCTATTCTACCCTCACTGTACAATGAAAGATATGGAGTCAGGTATGACTTAGATTTCCATGCACTCTTGCTCAGAAACTTTGCTAACTGTGTGACTGTGGTCAGGTCATTTGTCCTCTCTTGAACCTCATTTCCTTCACCTGGTAAAATGGAAAATGCTTTATAAAACCTTAAAACAAGATGCAAATGCCAATTGCTATCATTGACCAGTTACCAGGAGGATGAGGATGAAGGTAGAAGCTGTATCACAGCCCAGATTTGGGAGAGCTCAACTTCTAGTGTGCCAAGTAAAAGAAATAAGGCCTATTTTTGGAGGAAAGAAAAGAACTTTAATAATCGAACTCTACGTTACCCTTCTCCCTTTCTTACCTTCTTCTATTATTTTTTCTGCCTTTCTGGCTCAATTTCCCCAGCCTTCTTAGCTAAAAAAAAGGCTTAAAGCACCTTGAACTTGTAGAAAATCTCAAAGCTATGTATTGCTTCCTCTTTTCACTTCTGCCATGTGAACCTGCAAAGATGTTGGGCCCCGTTGCTGTAGCTGTCACACCATTGGAACCCCTCCCACACCTTTCAGTGGTGCCTGTTAGTGTTTCCCATTCACTCTCTGTCCCATGTTCTTGGCTGCGAATGAAGCACCTGTTAAGGAGGGGAATGGCAGTAGCACAGCTGGCAGTGGTGGCAGAATATAACACTGCCGGCCTAGTGGGTGAGAATCAATGGATCAGAACCAGCTCTCTCTTATTACCAGCCCATTGTTTTGGTCTCGCCACCCTCCCGTCCCAGGAAAAAAAAAATAGAAAGCTTCAATAATAACACAGGAAAGTACAGCTAGCATGCATTTTTTTCTGTATCACAATACATGTATCTTTCTTTTTTAGATAAAATTTTGATGTCTTTTTTTTTACATTGCCTCAATTTCCCCCGCATCTTTCCTCCAACCCCTACTAGAGAGCCATCCCTTATAAACTAAGAATATTTTAAAGAAGAAAAAACAAACTAGGAAGAGGTTTTAAAAACACTTGATCAATATATTTTGAATGGTATAATGTGAATATATAGACCTATGTGTGTGTGTGTGTGTATATATATATGTGGATATACACACATATGTGTGACACCTATATGTATATATACATTTGCATGCATGTATAGTGATGAAAATTGTAACCCATCCATAGCTTCCTATTCTGTGTGACACTTTTTCCATGTCCTTCTGAAAGTTTACTTTAGAATATCCACTCAGCATGTGTGATGCCTTGCTCACTTTCTTGTAACACCAAGTGGGTGCCAGTGGAGAGTTCTGTCTATCCGCCCATCATTCCTTAATCTAGCTGCATGATTAGACTGTGTTTTCTCTCTTGTCATGTAATCTTCAATGACTTGATTTATTTCTACTCTTCTTTGGGGTTCCTTGTTTCTAATATGTTTGACAAGACCTGGAACACCACTATCTCCCTAGAATTGAAGATGAATGTCATATTGGGTGGGGGAAAGAAGCCATGATGGGTATGGGCAAGCTTTGCACCACTGCCCAGATAATCTTCTTAATGTACTCTTCTGAGTATATCACTCCTGCAGAATTAGTAGGAAATCTCTGGATCGTAGCACTTAAAAGCCTGTGTAATGTGGTTCCAACTTACCTTTCCAGACGTATTCCATACTCTTTCACATGATGATGGCAATGTTGTCACTGATGATGATGATGATAATAATAATAAAACATTCATGTAGCACTTGTAAAGTGTGCCTAAATATTACTCCACATTTCAGGTCAATGGCATGGTTCTTTATCCTCCAGGTCTCTTGCCTATCTCCATTTCTTTACTCAGGCTATTATCCATTCTTGGGATGGAATCTCTCCACTCCTTCTGTCTGTTGAAATTTCACCCTTACTTCAGGGACGAATTGAGGTGCCACTGCCTCAGCAAGGTCTGCCATGACCACCATTCCAGTACTGAAAGTGATCTCTCCCTCTACATACATTTCTCATTGTCCTTTGCATAACAGTGTTTGTACTCATTTGACTCTCCGTTCTCTCACAGTGACCGATGTACATCGTTTTCCCCTAGATTGGATTGTAAACTCTATGATAACAAGGTCTCTATAAAAGCTCACCTTTTATTCCCAGCACCCGGTATGGTACTTTGCACATAGTATGTGTTTAATAAATATTTATTAGATTGAAATGATCACTTGGCAAGAAGTCATGAGGGTCTGGTTCTAATATTGGTTTAGCCACTAACAAAATTGGACAAAAGCAGCATGAAGAATTCTAGACCTAGCTGGGTGATCTTGGGCAAATCACTTAACCTCCGTGGATTAATGTCATTAGTTTTATTACTCCAAGGTCAAAGTCAAGAGCAATGTCAACATTGAATGAAGCTCATTAATTGCAAAACATAGATTAATTCTTTTTCAGAATTTAACTAAACAGTTAACTAGTATCATACTATACTGATTTATTAAAGAATTATTATACAGTCTTCTGGGGCATGGAGAAGAGAAAAGAAATCTCAATCCAGGGTACTTAGTTTTCAGTCCTCATTAGAATTTCAGTATAAATTAGTCATGCCCCTGGACAAACATTTACAAAAAAGCCTTGATCCCATGGGAGTCTTTAAAGTTCAGGCTATGTGTAAAGTATTTTCTAAACCTTAAATGCTCTGTAAAATATGAGCCATCATCATCATGATTATTTCTGTAATTTCATAGACATCTTGATTTGGTTCCAGTGTAGAAAGGGAATATAGAGATCACCAATTGTAGCTCGGTGGTATGATGGTTAGAGCACTAGGCCTAGAGTCCAAACCCAGCCTCAGACACTCAGCAACCATGTGACTCAGAGCAAGTCACTTAACTTCAGTCTGCCTCAATTTCCTCATAAAATACAGGTAATAATAACACCTCCTACTTCCCTAGGTTGTTGAGGATAAAATAAGATTTGCAAAGTGCTTCCCAAACCTTAAAGTGCTGTAGATGCCAGCTTTTATTTTTCTTATTGTCATCTTGCTTCACTCCTCTTCATAGATGAAGAAAGTAAAGAGCACTCACAGAACATAATTTTCCTTAACTGACACATTTACTTAGCTGAAGATCCAGAACGTAAATGTAAGTCTTCTGATTTCTTGTCCAGTCATTTTTTTTCCATTATAAAAGCAAAATTGCCAATGTGGCCAAAGAGAGGATAACCTAAATTGTTCTCCTTGGGTGACATTTGGCTGGAAATAATATACTTGGTTACCATCATCTCTATGCACCATTGACCTGAGTTATACAGTTTTTCTTCTGTGGTTTAGATATTATTGGCTGATTCATGTAGATGAGCTTCTGTTACAGTGACTAATGCCCCAAGTTTCTAAACAGTGAGGGCATGTGATGAGTCTTCTATTCTTTGGCTGCTGGTGTCAGCATTTTAGGTAGCATGTATGTGACTTCTTTCTCTACCGAAGCCTGTCATGAGTTTTCGTCTGTTAAATTTGCCAGGAATGTAGCCATTTCAGCAGCATTTCATTGAAATGCTTCTAATAATTACTGGTGTATCCTTACTTATTATGGGAGAACTTCTCAGTTGATAATTCACCTTGTCATTGTGAATACTTCTGTCAAAGGAATAAGATTAATTAGTTTAATATTCATTGCTGTCCACTACTAAATGAATTTTTTGTCACTGCCAGAAATATAAGTCTCAGGCACTCAGAGAATACAGGAACCACTATAATTCCATGAATCTGTAATAACTACTAACCCAGGTATCATTAGGTATCCAGAATGTCAAACTGAACCTAGTTCACTATTACTTTATAAGATGGACAAAGCCATGTGATAAATTCTTATATTATTTCCCATGGACTTGGTCTACCCCCATGCCCAACATATATTAATGGCTGAGTATTTTCCTTGAAACGCTCTAGCATACTCTTGCCAGACTTTGAAACTTCTGTCTACTTAGATTCTCAGGGAATTGAATTAAACTTGTTTTATCAAGCCAACAACAATAACAAAATAAGGAATGCTAGAATTATTGCTATGATATTTAATTTAAATATTTTAGAAACTTATAGTTCTTTGTAAAATGAAAATGGAGTGAATCTATGATTTTATTCCTAGTGAGGAAGTTCCCTCTCCCAATGCAGATGGGCACCTTTTCTGTTACTTAAAGTCAGTTTTGATATGCCATATATTTGCAACATATGATGTATATTTATATGCATAATATATGCATTATGTGTACATATACATAAACAAAATGAGATATTTGCAAAGCACTTTGCAAATCTTAAAGTGCTAAAAAAAAGTGCTAACTAGTACTATTCTGAAGGCAGTTAGGTGGTGTAGTGGATAGAACCCTCGTCCAGGAGTCAAAAGAATCAAAGTTCAAATAGGGCTTCAGATACTTCCTAGCTGTATGACCCTGGACAAGTCACCTAACCGAGTTTACCTTACTTCCTCATCTGTAAAATGATCTGGAGAAGGAAATGGCAAACCAGTCCAATATCTTTGCCAAGAAAACCCCAAATGGGGCCAGGGGGAGTCAGACACAACTGAAAGGACACAACAACAACAAAAATTATTCTAGTTGCCTGGAGGTACCGAGAGGTTAAGAGTCTTTCCAGGGTCATACCAGCAGCATGTGTCAGAGGAAGGTGTTGAGCCCAGATCTTTCTTACACCAAGACTGCTTCTCTATCACTCTGTTGGCTTTCTATATGTTTCATATAAACAGCATGCAGAAACTTATGTGTAGAGGTAGATGAGCATTCTGCATGAATAAACATTCACTAACTCCAAAACAAGGACTCTGCAAATCTTTAGAATTTCTCCTTAAGTCCAACACCAAGAACAAACAAAATCAAAAGCCTAGCATGAAAATCTCCTTCTTAATCTTCTTAGCAGTATTTTTCTCATTGACATGGGCATCAGGTTGCTGTTAACTTCTAGAGATGAAATCCATATCCAGCATGCAAGTTGGCTTTTAAGAGACCATATACATGCTGCAAGTGATCTTACCTGACTTTGGGATTTGTCAGCTTATGATCATTTAGGTGGGGGTGGTGGCTGTGGTGGTTGCTGTTGTTGTTTTAGCACACCAAATTATTGTTATAAATTTAATCCAGTCAATCAACATTTACTAAACACCAACTCGGTTCCAGACACCATGCTGGGTACGCAATTCATTTTAATGACAGTATTCCAAATTTAATACAGAGTATTATTAGTCTTGTCTAATGTTTGTAGTGAGTTCTGATAAATGTGCCTTGGACTGCGCTTACGCTTAATTATTTTGTTCTTATCTATTTGTTTTTAGCCATTCAGTTCAGAACTAAAAATTGTATTTTTGTGGTAGTGGTCATTATGTTATGCGATTCAAATACAGAGATCAAAAGTATCCCAGCCCCACTCCTACTACTTACTCTCAAGAGTTTTGCTATCTAATGGAGGAGGAAGTTGGTGATTCAAGGAAGTAGATAAATGTGATACAAGGCAGAAAGAGCAGAAGAACAAATTGACTAAAAAATCTAAAATGAGACAGAATATTTTTATCTGGGGGTGGAGGTAAGGGATGGTGCACAGGGAAGGCTTCAAGGAGGAGGTAACGTTGGAGTTGAATTTTGAAAGAAGAGAAGGGTTTCAGCAAATAAAGATAAGAAGTGAATGCATTCTAGGCATGATGGCCTGCATGGATACATAGTCAGGAGAGTACAGGGTGAGGTCAGGTAACAGTTTATTTGCTCCATGGCACTTAGAAAGTTGAATGCATGAAGAGGAATAGTGGGAAATTCAGCTGCAGGGCTAGGCTGCAGCCAGATTACTGATATGCTATTATAATATAATGAATAGGAGTCAAACATTAGAAATCATATAATATCCTTAATTTTACAGATAGGGAAACTGAGGCCCTGAAATGTTAAAAAAAAAAAAAGAAAAACAACTTGATTACTGTCTCTTCATTGGTTTTTCCATTGTTGTTTTTGTTCAGTTGTGTCTGACTCTTCATGACCCTTTTGGGGGTTTTCTTGGCAGAAATACTAGAGTAGTTTGCTATTTTCTTCTCCAGTTCATTTTATAGAACAGGAACTGAGGTAAACACAAGGTTAAGTGACTTACCCAATGTCACACAATTAATAAGAGTGTGAGGCCAGATTTGAACTCCAGAAAAATGAGCCTTTCTGATTCCAAGCCCAATGCTCTCTACATTGCACCATTTAGCTACTGCTCATTGGCTTTACTTATCTGGGGGTAAACAGTGTACTGTATCTAAGAGGTAATTCTTATCCCACGACATAACTCAACTGAGATCTTTGTAGTTACACAGACAGTAAAATTCTTGGGTATCTAGTGACTGACTTTATTTTTACATGCTAGTTCGTAGAAAGACATTGAGCCCTTTCTCTACTCCTAGAAAACTGGTGGTAATTCTTACCTTCTTTGTAGGGGCTACCAATCATTTTTTTAAAAATTAAAATGGTCTTAAGTGTGAGAGCTATCATATGCATAAAAGCAATATATCATGTAAATAACTTGGTGACAACTTGCAGAAGTTTTCTCCTTGAAATCTGTGAGGAGTTGTTTTTCTCTCCTCTTGCTTATACTTTGATTGGATTCAGTTCAGTATGTTATAGTGGGAAGCCTGCCACTAATTGGAGTTAGGTAACCAGGGCTCGAACCCCAGCCTCTGCTACTTAATACCTGTCTGACCTTGAGCAAAATCACTTAAAACTTTCTGGACCTTTGTATTCTTACCTATGAAAGGAGATTTCTAGAATCCCTTTCAGCTCCAAGTCTGTGACCCTGTATTATGTCGGTGTTGTGTTTGTCCTTCATTTTCGAAGAGGACCATGACATCAGGGAAATGATGAAATGACTGGCAGTAGACTTTGATTTGAGTGAAGGAGAGCTGTGTAAGGTCACCAGCCTCACTTTCTCCTCCAGAGCTATCTGGATCCAGTGAACAGATATTCATTGGGATGACTGGAGATGACCCAGAATGCAGTGGGACACCCTGGCCATTTTAGGTTCAGGACTTTTCATGCACTCACTTAGAGTGAAGTAATGCCCATTCACTGAGTAGGCCTCTTTAAGAAGTGAGTCATGGGGATGGCCCCTTTAATTAGAAAAAAAATCAAACTGAGAGGGGAAGACCCTCAGGGCTGCTGTTCCAAAGAGAAACAGTTACCATTGACATTCACTCTAAGACAGGAGAGCTCAAAATATAGCCATTAAGTGGAGATTGGGCAGGAACCTATTTTGGTGCAATCCAAGAGCCTCAGGGTGAACTGGGTTTAAGGTTTTAAATTTACCTTCCTTTGGAAAGGAGGAGAGGGAGAGGACGAGCTGAGTTACCTAACTACCTGGGTCCCCATTCAGGAAGCTCGGTCTACTCACAGGTTGTGTTTGTCCTTCATTTTCGAAGAAGACCACGGCATCAGAAAAATGATGACATGACTTGCAGTTGACTTTGATTTGAGTAAGGGAGGGCTGTGCAAGCAGCCTCACTTTCTCCTCCAGAGCCATCTGAATCCAATGACCAGTACTAATAAACTAGACATGAGGATCTTTGAAAGGCATATGTTGACTTAGAAAATCATATATTATCATTACCTATATTTCGTTATATTTTAAACTTTTATTTATTTAATTTATTCCCAAATACATTTTAGATGGTTCAGCAGCACTAAGAATATGGCTGACAGCCCATGAACCATATTTTTTACATCTCTGCTGAATAGTGCAAGAAAAACTATCCTAAGATGAACAGTTGAATTCTTTATTTGACATTTACCTAATGCTGAGAGACTACTCGTACCCATTCCATATGCCATTCAAATGATGCAGAAAAGGCTTTTGAAGGCAGTTGTTTAACAATTTAATTTTTTAATGGAAATGAATAACTTTTAAACCATATCTATTTCATGGTAATTTATGTTGGAATTATTACCTATAATAATCAAATGGTGAAATGTTTCTTGATTGCCATTCTAAAATTGAAAGAAATCGGAACAACCTGCCTCATTATTGCATTCTCTAGCTTTTCAGTAAGGTTGATGTAAGTTGTTTAAGGTCTGTGTTTATGCAGACTTTCTTTCTGAAAACGCCAAGAAGCCTATATTAAAAAGTCTCCTTGCCCCATTTTAGAGACATGGAAACTGAGGTTAATTGAACCAATATGACTTCTTCATGGTTGTACAGCTTATAAGTGTTAGACCTAGAATTCAGTGTCAGATTATCTGGCTCCAAGATCATGTAAGGTTTCAATTTGATTATCTGGAATGGCAGAGCACAATCACGTAATGTTCCTCTTTTGCTAGCTTTAATGGTTACCCCCATTGTTTCATATAATTCATTTTCTCCTTTGCATAATTTCTTTCTCACCTCAATTGTCTTGTCTACCCCATTTTGTAGAACCATAAACCACCTTTTTTGTATATGGAAGGGGAAAATGCTACTTTCTCTTCCCCTTGCTGTTTACTATCTGTGTGACTATGGGCAATTTTTTTAACCTCCCATAAGATCAACCTTTCTTGTAGTTTATGGCAGCACAAAGAAAAGGACTTTGGTGTCTTGCTTCCCATTATACTCTGGTGCTGGAGGAACATACAGACATCTGTATGCCCACTTACTCTCTTCCTTTGCAGACAGATCTTCTTGACCCATGTGGTGCTTGCATGTGAAATCCATAGGGTACAAGACTCCCTACCACTTCCTAGGAATGAAATGCTAATACATTGGTGTGGTCCTTGGAGCCTGTAGGTCAAAATGCCTAAAAAGAGAATATGGCTTGACAAATTTAGTGAAATCTACGTTGTTCCTCACTAGTTGAGAACTAATAACTCTAGTTAGCGATATGTAGGAAAAATGATGTTTCAGTGGTTGGAGCTGGAAGGAACCTTCAAAACCATCCAGTTTAATACCCTCATTTCATAGAGGACAAATCCCAGAGAAGGGCCACAAATTTCACAGATAATTAAGGACCTGAGGCAAGATTCCCCCAATTCCAAACCCACTGCTTTTTTCAAATGGATCTCTTACAAGAGATAATTTTAATATTATAATTTGAGTAAGATCATTTTCAAGAAGTCTTTTACATTACTGGATTTTATAGGAAAACTGAAATAATATCCTTGATAGTTGGATTGCTATTGAGAATAATTGTGCCATATTCTGAAACTGACTTACCTCAAGCTAATTGCCTGTTTAATTTTGAAGAGGATCATCACTCAGAGGTTGGTGATGATTTTTTTTAGATCTGCCTTGGCAGCTTCATCCTCACCAATGAAATTACAGGTCTCTGAAGTATTGAACTTTTGATGATTACATCATAAAGGGCAGAATCAAAAGCTTTGCTAACATCAAAACAGGAATTGTTTGTTACTTCCCCCTGATCTACTGGTCTTTCTCTTCAAGAAAACTAGACTGGCTTGATAGAACTCATTCTGCAGAATGTCATGTTGGTTATCATGCCATAACCTGTTTGCTTCAAAGGGGTCTTAAAAGTAGACCTTTCAAGAGGCATTCAAATTGAAGGTGAATGACCATTTTCTCAGGAAAAATGCAGGAGAGATTCCTATTAAGGTCAAGGTTAGAACAGATGACTTTGAAGGGCCCTTCCATTTCTCAGATTCTATTCCTCATCTGTCTGGTAAGAATGTTGAATTGGATTCATTCCTTCAGACTTCTATACATTGCAGTATTTTTTTTTCTAGAATGTGAAAGTGGTTAACACCAAAATAAAACTGCTCAAACTGAATTGTCATGTTAGACAGCAGAGTGAAAAGAGAATGGGGTTTAGAATTAGAAGACCCACATTCAGTTCCTCGCTAGCTCAGTTTCTTACCGCTGGTGCAGCATTGGGGAAATCCTCCTTTCTGAATGCCAGGTTTCCTTGTCTATAAAAGGAAAGTATTGGAGTAGATGATTTTGAGAGGACTTTCTAGTTCTTGGAGGCATGGGCTTAGGTAATATAGCTTCTCTGGGGGAAAATAACTCAAATGTTAGAATGTATGTTTTGATTTTCATAACCCGCATGATGGAATTATGTTGTGCTACAGTTCCAGGGAAACCCCGGCTGGTGATTAGTCACACTCAGATGAACACTGCACTCATCCAGTGGCATCCTCCTGTTGACACATTTGGCCCCCTTCAGGGCTATCGTCTAAAATTTGGCCGAAAGGACATGGAGCTGCTCACGACCCTTGAATTCTCAGAGAAAGAAGACCACTTTACTGCTATGGATATCCATAAAGGAGCATCTTACATCTTTAGGCTTTCCGCTAAAAACAAAGTGGGCTTCGGGGAGGAGATGGTCAAGGAGATTTCTGTTCCTGAAGAAGTACCCAATGGATTCCCCCAGAACCTCCACTCAGAAGGCACCACCTCTACATCAGTCCAGTTATCCTGGCAGCCACCCGTCTTAGCAGAGAGAAATGGCGTTATCACCAAATACACCCTTCTATACAGGGATATCAACATCCCCCACCACCCGGTGGAGCAGCTCATTGTTCCCGCTGACACCACTATGACACTTACTGGCCTAAAACCAGATACCACATATGATGTAAAAGTACGTGCTCACACAAGCAAAGGGCCCGGTCCGTATAGTCCGAGTGTCCAGTTCAGGACACTGCCTGTGGATCAAGGTAGGATTTGTCTGCTTATGGCCTCCTCCTTGAAAGGAATGTCGGTCTTGGGATATCAGTGTTTTGAAGCTGTAAATAAAACTGATCGGCCCATTCATATCAATAGGTTCAACAAGAACACAAGGTAACGTATGTAAATCTTAATATGTTTCGGATGCTGTAGATTTCAGTTATTCCATGCCAAGCAAGTCTGGCTGACAGCCGCACATTATCTTCAGGTAAGGAAAGCACAACATAGTTAAATGAATTGGTGTGAAAGGAACTACCTTTGTAAGAATGGGGTATTAAAGTGAATGCCTTAAGAAGGTAGGACACCGACACTTCTCACATGGATCAAGTAGGAAGCGAGTAGTTTGCTCTCTTCGGTTAGTGGTGGAAAAGGGATAGGTAGTGAGTTTTTAGAAATAGTTTGAATACATTGTTTTTCCTTTTCCAGCAGTGTTTGCAAAAAATTTTCATGTCAAAGCAGTAATGAAGACGTCAGTATTGCTGTCTTGGGAGATTCCAGAGAATTATAATTCTGCTATGCCTTTCAAAGTAAGTTGTTTTCTCATTTGTAAACCATCATAGATGAAATTGGGGGTGATAGATCATCCAGTTCAGTGATTTGCTGAGCGCGGGGGATCTTTTGCTCCTGCTGTATTTAAGTGACATGGGAACCAGTGGTACTGAACATGGTCTTGGTGTTTGCCTTTTGTCATTATGGACTTACACCGGAGATGTAAGTTTAGGAGGGCAGCATTCCAAATCAGAAGGACATGCATTACATAGAGGGCGAGATATAAACTCAGCAGTTACTTATTACTTCGGGCTATTAGGTTCTAACCACAACAGGGAGTGAAAAACAAATTAATCTTCAGGGACGAACTTTCCTAACCTAAATCAGAACCTTTGACCCTTTCTTCAGAGAAATATTTTTCCTTGCCTTCTACCTATCTGTAATGTATTTAGCTTGGGATAGAGAAGTTGAATTCACTATTTTGCCAGATTTTCCTCTATATTTCTTCAATTTCTTCTTGACTCCCACTGGTAAAGTTTAGCAAAAAGAACTGTTGTGTGACACAGGGTCTAGGAACCCCAATGGTCTCTTGAAGCTCTCACTGTCTATGCTTCTGTAATTTTTAACATCACAAGATTTTGAGCTAAAAAGGGCCCTAGAAAGCATCTACTATACACCTCTTGCATTACAGATTGGTAAATTGAAGCCTAGAAAATCTAAGTGACATATCTCTAGACAGGGAGAAAATGATGGAGCCCAGATTCAAATTCATATCTGCTTTTCACTATACCCTAGGGAGTTTTTTTTAAGTCTTTAAGATGAAAAAGAATGGAAACTTTTAGAAAAATCTTAGTGTGGATAATACATTGAAAATCTCAAGTACATGTCTATTCCATTAACAACTTAACAAAAAAATCTCCATATTCACTCTATCATATGTTTCTGTCTTTAGGGAAAAAAGTTATACAGAAAGAGAAAGAACCTTAAAAAAGATAATGGACCCCATATTGTTCTGAATTCTACAGAGCTTAGAATGCTCTTACAATCCTGTAGGGTTGATTTATATTATCACCAATTCCATTCAGCAAACTCCTGCTTTATGGAAGCACTTTGCTAGTTTTAAGAGGAGATTCGAAGTTGAGATAAAATATATTTTTGGCCTTTATGAAATTTATTCCCGTAGATAGACAAGAACATATCATTATAGAGAGCCCACTTTGTGTCTCTGTTAATCAAACATTGTTGAATGGATGTTTCTGTTTAGATCCTTTATGATGATGGGAAAATGGTAGTTGAAGTAGATGGCCGGGCCACACAGAAACTAATTGTCAACCTAAAGCCTGAGAAATCCTATTCATTTGTCCTGACAAATCGAGGGAATAGTGCTGGTGGTCTTCAGCATAGGGTGACAGCAAAGACAGCTCCAGATGTCCTGCGTACCAAGCCTGCCTTCATTGGGAAAACCAACTTGGATGGGATGATAACTGTGCAACTGCCAGAAGTACCAGCAAATGAGAACATAAAGTAAGTTTGTTAAAGGAATAGGGTCAAATGGGAAGAGGGGGAAAGGAGGAGAACGGGAAGCAGTATTAGAGAGAAATGAGAGCCTCACAATTGACAAGAGGATTGCCTATTGACAGAAGGCGTCTTGAAATCAATATGTAATAATAATGAGGTATCATAGTAAGAGGAAAATAATGGAATTTTTATTCTTATTGTCATTTCCACATGTATTTAGGCCAAATCTTACAGCCCAGATAAATCTGTGAGCCCCCATGGAAAGCCAGTTTCCTTAAACAAAAAGAAATGGTGATTTTGACAGTTACTGAATCACATACAGAATGTAGGAATATATTTGATTTGTTCATTTTAGACCCAGTACAAGAAAACTCTTACTGAGAAATTTTTTAAAATTGTATATAAGGTAAAATCTTTGATAAATTTAAATCCAGGCTTACCAGTTGTATTGAATTGTAGATCTTTATGTGTGTGTGTGTGTGTGTGTTTTCCAGTTGTTTTTTTTTCAGTTGTGCCTTATTCTTTGTAACCCTCCCCCTCCCCCTTTGTTTTTCTTCACAAAGATACTGGAGTGGTTTCCATTTCTGTCTTCCACTCATTTTATAGATAAGGAAACTGAGGCAAACAAGATTAAGTGACTTACCCAGTGTCACGCAGCTAGTAAGTGTCTGAGGCCAGATTTGAACTCAGAAAGACAAGTCCTCCAGATTACAAACCTATCCACTGTGCCATCGTACTACCCTTAAAAAAATGGATTCACCAAAATATTAAACTATTGATAATTTTGTTATGGCCAACAATTTTTATTATCTCCTTGCCTTTTCTGGCACTTGAAAACTTCAACATGACACCAATTTTTTTTACTGCATTTAAACATAAAGGGCACATTATGATGAATAGTAAAAATGGGGGCCAATCCAGGACCAAATTGCAGTCAGAGCCTTCCTGCCAGAGCCTGAAGTGAACCTTTGGTCTCTGTCACACCGCAGTAAGACTGATTAGAAGCAGACTCCAGGGAGGAAGCACATAAGTATTACATTAAATATGCTCAAGAACACAATTTGACTTTTCTGAAGTGGAGCATTTTTCATTGTAGTTTTTGCTTAGTTCTATTCCTCTCCCTGAATATTGGAAAACAGGGAAGACACCTTCTCCCCCCTCCTCAAAAGATGACTTTGATAGGTAGCATGCATAGAAAAAAAGGGGGAAAACCTCAATAATTCATTTGATTAAACTGAAGAAGAATCATCTAATATGCAAGAGATCCATGGCTTGAGGAAGGTTTACAGAGTGGAAGGAAAGACCATTCCAATTTCCTGGTGGGCTTAAATTTCATTCTGCTCCTTCTGAATGGGTGAATGAATAAATCCATAATTCCTCTTTTGTTCACTTGTTCCCTATTTGCTTTTATTTTTCACCTTTTCTTCAGTTTGTTGTTGGTTCTTGTTTGTTTTGTGTGGAACTGGAGAGAGGGGAGGGAAGGAGCAGCAAAAAAGAATATTAGGGAAAGAGAGGAAAGAAAATGACCTGCTCTTCCCTTCTTCTCTGTCTCTAGCCTTAAAATAGCTATGGCAGAAGACAGGATAAGAGGGAAAGGAAAGCACTCTTTTTTCGAACCGTGTTGACCAGCTCCAGAAACTATTACCACCTTGCCTAGGGAAGGGACAGAGTATATAAAAGAAGACTAGAAAAGGATCAGAGGAGGAAACAATATTAGAACTAAAGGATAAGAAAGAAGAGACCTGCCTATGTCTGATGACCTTAGCTAATTTGTTAGGGGATGATGACTGGAAGCAGCTTACATCAAAAGACTTAACATCTGTAAAGGACTTTGCAAACCGTAAAGTAGTTTCTACCTCTTGGCTATTCTTATCACTGCAGGTAACCTTTCCTTTGACACTGATAGGAGGCGAAAATGACAGGAAACCTTTCCCATATTTAGGAAGGGTAACATCTTCCCTCCTTCATTATTCAGTATCTGATCATGGAAAGAAAGCAGATATTTCATTGGAGATATATAGAACTATTCACACTTTCAGCAAAACTAGTGCTAAAGTTATGGCCCTGAGCCAGCTCTTATTTAGGTGAGAGCTTTCTGGCAGCCTGCCTGTAATTTTTGTGTGAGAAAAATGCAGTTTGGGTGATTGAAAGCTGCTTTGTCTACCTGCACAAATGTCTCTTCTCTTACTTCCAAACTCATAGATAAAACCCATGCCAGGTCCAATGGGTGGTCTTGGACACCCCATAAAAGATTTTCTTTCCAAATATATGAGTGTAGGGCTTGTTCTGACCCTGAATCTCCCCTTCCCTAAACTCCCTTAAACCCCCTCTAATTAGTGTGCTGTTCATGCTTATCACCAGGGGAACAAGAAAAGATTACCTTGGGCAGCATTAATATTGGAATCAGTGCAGGAAGGGCAAGAAGGCCCTGTTGCTCCCAAAAGATGCCAGTTTTTTCTCATTTGGTTCATAGTACTATTTTAATGAGTGGTTCTATGGCTAAAACACTGACTTTCCCCACTGTCTTCACAGATTATATGTTTGTTATAGCAAACGCTCACTCTGGTGATGCTAAAGCAGGCATTCGTCCAGCCCAGAGCATTCCAAGTAATAGTTTGATGGCCTTGGAGCACAGGCATTGTTCAGAGGCACATAATGGGGGCAGGGCTTGGGGAAGGTTAAGATGCAAATTATGTGAGCTTGTAAGACAGTGAGAAATGGGCACTATATTTGCAGAAGAAACTCTGCTAGATACCATGTAAAAGAAACATAATCCATAAATGACCCATTTTTCATTCAGGGAGAACATAGCTAAAAGGCAGGAAGCAGTACTTTGGAGAAATGGCACATTCGCCATTATCTTAGTTTTCCGGCTTTCTTCTTTTTTGCTTATGAGAACTGGAATGCTTAGAAGTATAACATGATAGAATTGGTTCTTGTGGACTCCTGTGGGAAGTTTGGTAAAAATTAATTTGCTCATTTGCCTAATGTTTGTTAGTAAAAATACTGCACATTTAGGACAACATTTAATAATTTTCAAATAATAGGATAGATAGCATTTAACAATTTCCAGTAGTAGGACACCATTTGCCAATTTTCAAAATATTTTCCCATGCATTGTGTCATTTGGCGTGTACATTTGATCCTGTGAGATTAGCAGGGAAGTTACTCTTAGCGGCATTTCACAGCAGAGGAAACTCGGGCTTTCAGTGATGTAATGACTTGTCAAAGTCACATGGCTAGTGAGCATCTGGGAGTCGGACACATGTCTTCAGACTCCTTGTCCCCGTGCTACATTATTTTTCATACACTAGTGTGCAAAACACTGCAGGAGGAACTTTGGTGAACTAAAAAAAAAAATCTGTGAGTCCCCAGGTGCTTATAATCTCACAATGGCTAAGACTTCAATGCATACAGTTATGATATAGAGCAGTGTATATTAAGTACCATAAAAATAAAAAAAAATCAAATATTAAGTACCTGCCCGACCCTAGACTAGTTCCTATCAATACAAAGATAGGAATTAAACAGTGTAAATAAGATTTCAAGGAGTTTACATTGTACTATGGAAGCCCACAGGTACATTTATAATTTTATGCAAAATACCTACAAGGGAATTGGATTGGGAGAGGAAAGGAGGCCCTAATAACTAGAGGAAATAGGGAAGACCAGCCAAGCTATGAAGGAAAGTAGGAATGCTAAGAAGAGGGGTGGAGGAGGGAGTGTATTCTAGACATGGTGGAAGGGAGGTCATCCTATGCAAAGGCAGAAAAATCGAATATGTATTGTCCAGTGTGAGAACCAGCAAGGATGCCAGTTTGTCTGGGCGATAAAGGATGGGAAGGTAAGTAAAGCATAGTAATGACAGATTGTGAGCTCCTTGATAGTAGGGACTGTGTCTTTTACCTCTTTTTTTTTGGAGGGGGGAAGGCAAGGCAATTGGGTTTAAGTGACTTGCCCAAGATCACACGTCTTGTAAGTGTATCAAGTGTCTGAGTCTAGATTTAAACTCAGGTCCTCCTGACTCCAGGGCTGGTGCTCTACTCACTATACCACCTAACTGCCCCCCCTTTTGTATCCCTAAAACTTAGCACAGTGCCTGGCAAATAGTAGATGTTTAATAAATGTTTATTAGCTGACTGACTAAAAATAGAATCTTGTTCTGAAGGACATTAAGTGCTAGACAGAGGAGTTTGTTTTTTATCTTGGAGGTGACTGGATGATACTAGGATTTATTAAGCAGGGATTGCCATGGTCAGATCTGTACTTTAGAAGCATCTATTTGGCATCCGTGTGAATGATAGAATAGAGATGGGAGAGACTTAAGGGAGGAAGGCTTTATCCCTTGTTAGCTCTTGCAATTGTCCAAGCAAGGTGTGATGAGGGCTTAAACCAAGTGGTTGGCTATACGAGTAGAGAGTAAGGAACAGATGTGAGGGATATTATGGAGATATAATCTACAAGATTTGGCATCTCACTGTATATGTGAAGTGAAGCAGAATAAGGCGTTGAAAATGACAATGTGGTTTTAAAATTGGGTGATTACCAGGATAATAATGGTGTCCTCAATAGAAATAGGGAATTTTGGAAGAGATGTGGGTTTGGAGGAGATGATAATGAATTCTGTTTTAAATGTGTTTTGTTCATGATAACTATGGGACGTCCAGTTTGATACACTTAACAGGCAATTGGTGATGGAAGACTGGAGCTCAAGAGAGAGGCTGTGGCTAGATTTATAAATCTGGAAATCATCTGGCTAGAGATGACAAATCACAGGGGCTGATGAAAGCAGAAGTTGAGAGCAGGGAGAGATCATTGGGCAATGAGAGAAAGCTTGATGGAAGATGTTATTTTTCCCTAGTTCTTGACGAATAAATAGGATTTTGATAAGTCAAAAGGCGAAAGAAGAAGATGGATGTGCCAGGATATGTGGTGGGGGTGGGGAGGAGCAAAAAGTCTTAATTATTCACTGAAAATCAGTCATTTCACTTCATGACCTGAAAACCGGTAATATCCTATAGAAAAATTCATGAAAACCCTTAACTATGCTTTTCATTTGACTCTATTTCCATCTCCACCTTCACTGTATAAGTCTGTATTGTTGAGGATTCTTTCCTAGTAAGCAGCTGAGGTTGATTTATTGTGCACCGATAATATCAGCTCAGGACAAAATAACAGAACAAAGACCACTGCCCCCATGACTTGTGATCCAAGTAACAGATTATAAAGTGTTTAGATTATTTGGGTTAAATGGAGAAATAGAAAGTTTCTGTGAACTTCACACATGAAGGTGCATCCAATAGGGAAAGGTTTTACATGGGTCGTTCATTAGATTAAGATCGTTTATTGACTTAAGTATTCACTGTGAAATATAGGTAGGGGCAATATAGTTCATCATGAAATGCAGATAAACATTAGTCACTCAGTTATTAACTCATTTTGTGGATCCTGCCTGATTTTGGAGTGCAGATAGTGGGAGGACTAGAGACTTATTTTCCTCTATTGGAGATCATCTCATTCCACCCCTAAACTCATTCAACTGAATAGTGATGATGCTTTGGTCCAGATACAGATTAGAACTGCCTATCTGAATTGGAGCAGTCATTCTTACTCGTGAAGAAGGAAGCAGGCGTTGGAATAGAATTTAGACAATACGTACGTGTACCCTCTTCAAAGGGTAAGAGCTATTAAGAGGATAGGAGCAATTTAGTTAGGACCACAGTATCAGAAACTTAGAGGTGGAAGGGATGTTCAGAGCCATCTAAGCCAATTCTTTCGTTGTACGAGTGAGGGAATTGAGGCTCCTGGAGGTCAGGTGACAATGCCCAGTGTCATGTGAGAGGTAGGATTTGTGCCTAGTAACCCCTACTGTAAAGATAGTTGTTCGTACAAATCACATCTACAAGGCAGGGAAATGAATGTTCAGCTCTTTCTAACCTTATAAAAAATTAAGAATTGGTAGGTTGAGGCAGAGACACATGCAGGAATTTTCAATTCTGTGCAGTAGCAGATAAATTTAATGCCATGTTGCTTTCAGTGTTAAAGGACTGCTTTGAAACGATCATTGTTTTGACTGCCGTTGATGAATGCGTTGGAGATTAATCAAGGGACAACAATATAGATATACTGCCATACTGCTGATTAATTGCAATAGGAGGGGGGTAGTTCCATTCCTTTTCCAGCCACAAGTAAAAGGAATAGTTAGGCATTGCTGCAGAAGAATAGATTAAAGAGGGGAAGAGAGAGAGAGAGGGAGCAAAGAAACATAGTACAGAAAAAGCTGGGGATGCAGAGAAGGCTGTAGAAAAAGTGGTCACTCGAAGCTTGAGTCCCTCAGGTTAATGTAATATTTGGGTTTCCTGGCTCAGTACGATAGGAGCTCATTGGTGATCCCATCCCTTGTCTGTTAAACCCTTAACTATCCTCTCTTACCCCTGCCAACACAAATTATAGCTAGTTCCTTCAAGAAGCCTTCCCTGGTGACCCCAGTTGCTAACAGCTTACTCCTTCAGACCTCACATAGAATTTCACATTGTACCTCTCTGATATATTTATCATGTAAATTTGTGTATTATCATGACTTGTTTGTTATCATATAACATTACTTAGCCTATGTGATCCATGAAGGCAGGAACCTTACCTTTACTAAAATTATTATATCCTCTAATATCTAATATAGCTTCGAGTATGTAGTAGGTGCATAATAAATAGTTTTTGACAGGTGCCTGATAAGTACTACTTGACTGACTGTTTGGCTAACTGATTGAACAGTTTATTGTGTCATTACTTTGGGCACAAGGAAAAAGCTCCTCCTTTTATCTATACAATTATTGCCTCCACGGACAGAAATGATGGTCCCTCTATACTTTAGTATGAGTTGCTTGGCTGAAAACATTCATCACTCATTATCTAGCATTCCAGTGATTAGGGTGAAAATAAAAGTAATTCCCACCTTGTTTGGACCCATCAGATTTTGTGCCCTGTTGGTACTGATTTTTATGTGATTCCATAGCATTGTATATGGCTTGTGGGGCGCCTGAAAACGTGTTAGCACAGGCCCATTTTCTTTGATACTGACAAAAAAAGGAGGTGATCTTCTGAGAAGTGTTTATCAAGTGTATTTACAGCTTTGTTACTCATGCTCATTTACAGTTTCTCCCTCATGCTTCCCCATGCTTAGTTAATATACATATTTTAGCACATTAAAATCTCATAATTCCCAGTTATATTCTGTGTGAAAATTAACTGACATGGAAGAAGGAATCATACACAACCTCTACCATTCTGTAAGTATCATGATCCCTAGTTTCGTTAGTGTGGCCTTATCACCTGAGGTTTGTTATTCCCTGATACAGATCCCAGCCCCTCTGTATCTTAATAGAGGGTCTTTGTGAGTTGCTGTGGATAAAATATTTCATCTCCTGATGGCTTATCTGGTAATGAGCCTCTCAGAATATAGTTAGGCTGATCTTGTGACCAGATACAAAGTCCACCTCTGGCCCCATACTTGAAGCCTTCCTGGCTGAAAGAAGACCCACCAGAGCATGTGGTCTATTTTCAGAGCATGTGAGTCACCACAGTCAATTATACTTCATAATGGAATATCAGAGTAGAATTTAGTAGAAATTGCCCTTCCTTAACAAATGAACACTTTACAGGAGAGATTAAAAAAAGTGGTTCCATATTATAGAAATCCCACCTGTTTAAATATAATTTTAGTTATGCTTATAAGGCCAGTGTACAATTGTAGTATGCTTATTCTCCTTTGTAAAAATGCCATGTATCAAATGGGGAAGGTGTGATATGATGAACAGAATGTTTAACCCTGGAAATTGGAAGACCTCCTTCTATCCAAGGAAACAGAGAGACCTGGGTTGGGTTGCTTCTGAAACATCCCAGTTGTGTGACTATGAAGAGTTATTTAACCTCTAAATGCCTTGGGTGATTCTCCAATAAAATGTGCTACAGAGGGACTGAGTTGGTAATCTGTATTGTGGAGTTGCCTTCTGGAGATATTACAATATTTCATCATCAAAGTTGCAATGAAATGCCTATGTCTTCTGTTTGAAAAAGTGAAAAAAATAAGCAATTGCTTACGAATACTTGGAGAGGAGGATGTGCCTTCCATTTAATTTGCCTTTAATCTCAGTCATTGTAGAAAAGATAGTTTTAAGTCAATATACACACTTCACTACTTGAATTTATTTTAACCATTTTATCTGTAACTATTTCTTTTTAGGGGTTACTACATAGTAATTGTGCCTTTGAAGAAGTCACGTGGAAAATTTATCAAGCCATGGGAAAGTCCAGATGAAATGGAATTAGATGAGGTGAATGTCTCTTTTGTTTATTTCATTACATTGGCTTTTTAATTAATTAAATAGTGATGACACCATAATGGTCTCTAGGCCATTTGCTACCTTTGCCTGTCTTTCTAGTATGGATTATCATGACATCTGTTTACCTTATGGGGTAATCCTTAGGGGACCAGCACAAAGATACCATTACTTAAATTAGAAGATATTTAGTTGCAATAAAGTGTACAAATGGTCTCATTACTGTTGGCTTTAATATTTTCGCCTTTGCCCATTGTAAACCAAGTTGCAAAGATAAGGGAGGTGACGTGAGCTGTCTTAAAGGTTTAATCATCATTGATATGAACTCCAGTAATGGTCTACTTCATTAATGAGGTGTTGGTCCAAGCTATAACAAATGCTAAATTGCAATTTGCACCATAGTTTAACATTTGACTTACCTTGTGGCTTTTTTGTGTGATGCATATAATTCTACTGATTAGGAAATTATTTTTCAATCTCTTTCGTGTTTAAATCCATAAATTCGAATTAGGTTTGAAGGGGGGAAATTTATAGGGTTATAGCTAGTCTGTGTATCCCTTTTATGCAACAATGCCATACCCACAGTAGGTATTTAATAAATATTTATTAGTCATTCAATAAATGAATTGACCAGTATCACAAGTAGTAAATTCAATACAATAAATATAATAAATACAATACATAGATTAATTATGGTCTTGCTTTCCTGCAGCTTGCTTGCAAAGAATTGCATGGGTGTATTTCATTTTATATGATTAGCTGCTCCAAAAGAAAAAGAAAAGAAAAAAGAAAAAAACAACTACGTGCAAATTATATTTTTGTAAATTGGATTTATAGGCTCCCTAGCTGAATGGGCTTTTATAAATCATTAAGTCTAATCTCCTTATTTTATGGGTGAAGAAACTTAGGTAAAGAGAATCAAAATGACTTGCCCCAAAGCACACATATAGTAGCTGAGGTACATTTGTAAATGTAGCAAAGGGTATTGCTATTTAAATAGATATTATTGTGAATCTTTTTGAAAAGAATATTTTAAAGGGCTTTTATTAAAGTGATTTTTTTTCTTTTAAATAGATTTACATAAGCAAGGTACTCATTGTAAATTATTTCATACATCATATATATATACATATATACACATGTGTGTGTATTACATATGTGTATCTGTATTTACTTTAGTTTGGTTTGTTTTTTTGCTTCTCCATAAGTCTAATTAATTAAGAATAAGAACTTGCTATAACGTATTTTCAGAGAAGTAATGTTTACCACAGGCAATGTAGTAGAGTGAAATAGATACTAAACTTGGATTCAGAAAACAACAGTACCTGAGTTTGAATCCTGTCCCTGCCACTTGTTTCTTCTGTGAGTATGGGCAAGCCACATTATCTCATGGCCTCAGTTTCCAAATGTATAAATTGGGATACTTGGATTAAACAATCTACTATGTTTCTTTTTTTGAAGTCTTATAAGTCTCAGAAACATCCTTCAGTCTCCATTAACATTTCATCTTTATTAGTCACAGTGATTTCCTCCATTGCCTAGCTTGTTCCATCTGACCTAAGCTTTATTCAGAAAACATTTATCAGGTACCTACTATGTTCCAAGCACTGTGCTAGACACTGGAGATTTGATTAATAGACAGTCCCTGCCCTCAAGGAGCTTACAGTCTAATGGGGGGGAGACAACATACAAAAGGAGTCAGGAAAGCAGATGGCGGTAAAGGGCAAAGACAGGGAGTATTCAGTAGCAAGGCACATCTTGTTCCATGGAGTTGAAACCAGGCACAGCAACAGTTGGAGAGTGGAATGAACTAGAGAATCTAGTTTCTGCCTTCTATAAAGAAAGGCATTGGGAGGAGTTTAGTGTTCCTCCCTCCGGCCATCTAATTTGAGAGGACCAGAGACTGAGGCACATGGTATCTCAAGTCAAGACTTGAGTTACTACCATGGTGATGAGATTAAGGCTGATAAGCTTAACCTCTTCTGTGTAGTTGAAACCAGGCAGAGCAGAGGATGCAAATTAAAGTGAATTTTAGGAAAAGAATGGGGGAGACTAAAAGTTACCCCTAAGTGTTTGAGCTGTTACTTGTCGCTATTCAGTCATTTCAGTTGTGTTTGACTCTCCATTACCCCCATCTGGGGTTTTCTTGGCAAAGATACTGGAGTCATTTGTCATTTTCTTCTCCAGTTCAGTTTAGAGATGAGGAAACTGAGGCGAACAGGATTAAGTGACTTGCCCAGGGTAACCCAGTAAATGTCTGAGACCAGATTTGAATTCAGGAAGATGAGTCTTCCTGACTCCAGGGCTGGCACTCTATCCACTACCCCACCTAATTGCCCCTGTGTTATCATTAAATCGGTAGTTGAGGGTTTATCAAATATCCTAGGCATCACTTCCCTAACATTGTCAAATAATCTAGATACTTTTTAAATTGCTTTTTCTCCTCATGTTCAGAAAACAGAGAGAAGGAAATCATTATCTGTTATACTAGAAGAAGAATAATCCATCATCAGAAGATGCAAAAGGATTAGTTGGTCTCTCTTAAGTAACGCAAAGCAAGACATGATTTTTCTTGCAGCTGACTAATCAATTAAAGACTGAAATATTCTTCTTATTTTAATCAGTTCTCACATAATTTTAAACGATATCTCCATTCCATTTTGATTAGAATTAGATTTTTAAAATGGTATGACCTACTCTCTTCATTCTTTTACTTGAAAAATAAACTGACAAAAATGTTTTTCGTAACACTGTGACATATAGTCCAACATTGCATCAGATGCATTTAAGCATTAAGATCTATTTTTTAAAGTCATTTGGTAGTAAGTAATGAAAGCTGACTTAGTATTACAGACCAATTTTAACCTCTAGAATCCCCATCATAATGCAGTAGGGTTAATAGATTAAAGTGTAAGGCTCTATGACATTGAACTTCCTTGCAATTAAATTCTATGGGTCTGTGCTGCCGGTTCCCATAACAAAGGGTCATTTTAATCATCCTGCAAGTTGTGGTGCATTAATCTGTATAATAGTTTGATAAAGAACATTTATTAATTCAGAAATATTTGGGTCAGGATGGGTTGTTTCCCACTTTTTTACTGACATAATTGAGACCACATTGTAGAATTAATGGTGGAAGAAATAAGATATGCATTGACTGGAAAATGAAAATTATTTCTGATAAAGAACCCAAGCCCTTGATATATCTTTTGGAAGTACCTCCAATACATCAAGTAACTATTGTAGAGGGGAACGAATGAGTAGTAAGCGATGTTCTCGCTTTATGCTTACTCATCTACTTTCTGATCCCTCCAGACTGTTTTTTTTAACTGTGGATAATATAAAAGCTTTGTCGTAATTTCATCGTGCCACTTGGCACTGCCAAATATGACAAAGCGTGCTACTCAGATGAAAGTCTTAAATATGTTTGACCGAGTAATTTTTTTAAAAGCCTGTAATTCAATTTGTTGGAAACCCCTCAAATGAGAGAATGGTGGCCTAAGGGAATTTCCGCAGCTATGACTCATACCTATGCCTATAAAAATTGAAGGATGGTTCTGAAGGAGAATTACTCCCAACATTATCTTCTAGTTTGTACCATTCTGTTTAGGGGGCCTCCCAAAGTGATAAATTCCATGAACACAATTCCTGCTATCAAGGCCACTTCAGCCATATCCATTATCACCAATACAAAAATGAGAGTATTAGTTATATTTATTGATAGTAGCTCACATCTATGTAGTATTTTAAGGCTTAAAAGGTATTTTCATCTCAGTATCCTCTGGGGTAGGTAATATAAGGATTATCTTCTCCACTTTACAAATAAGGAAACTGAGGCCAGAAATGCAGTCAATACCAGAAAGGAAGATAAAGGTAATTTAGTCCACTTACCTCATTTATAGATGAGGAAACTGGGGCCCAGAAGAGTAAAGTGGATTGCCAAAAAAAAAAAAAAAGAAAAATTATACAGCAAATGGCTGACCCAGGATTCAAACCAAAGTTATAATTACCAGTGGACCACACTAGCTCCTCTAGTTGTTCAGGGTGATGTGATGGAAGTTAAGACTTGATCATAGGTAAAGAGACAACCCAAACAATGTCATGTGATCCTTGAGTTTAATTGTATATTACCGATTTGTTAATGAGATGATGGGGCCAATTTGTGATTGTAACAATAGTGTAGTTGTCATTTGCTGCAACTGAAACTCGTTTTCATGATTTGGAGTATTAACAGGAAGCATTCCAACCAAATAAATGCAAACTAAAGGGGTTCCATTTGTGACCTGAATGGTTACTTTTCCGGGATGGTGCACATTTGCTGTACCATGCAGACCAGAACAATTCAAACATCTCAAATACCGAGGAGTTTAGAAAGTAACTCCTGGGAATGATAGCAATATGGATGAATTATGATAACATCCTACCTCAAAAATATGAATGAAATCAAGGGTACATTCAGAGTTTGATCAGTGAGGTAGAAGTGGTATGCTGATATATTCACACAAACTACTGTTATTTGTACTTGATTAACCAACTTTCAAAGGGATACATATCTGACCAATAGTCTGTTTGCTTTTATCACATTTAGTGACTGCTGACATTTACATTACATCTATGCTGACCTTTTTCCAGATTCCCCAAAAGCAACATTTCCTCTAGCATTTGAGGTCAGTTTTTAAAAAAAGGACTTTTAAAGTTGTCCGTATGAACACCTACATCTTTAAAAGAAAAATAACCTAACCTAACCTTGTAGATATAGGACACATATACAAATTATCAAATATTTCTTAGTACAAGCTCAAGATAAGTAGAATTTAAGGCATTCTACTCCTGAGGATATCTCTTTACTTGGAGATTAGTTGAAGAATTTAATAAAATTCCACAACGCGATTTTTTTTCTTGTTTTACAAAATAAATCAAACTTTTGACCAGAAAGGTTACATTTGATATCAAGGTTGATCCACATGATTTAGTTATTTTTTCAGTTCTATTATATATCTATCTATATGTATATCTATATATATATATCTACATATTTATATATCTCTATCTATATATATCTAATGTTTTCTATACGTAATTAAAGAATCTTAGTTGTGCACTGGGGGCTATAAAGTATCTTAGAGTGCATTTAGTCAAATACATTTATTTAATAGATGGGGAAACTGAGATCTGGTGTGTGCTAAGGTGAGAACAAGGAGGAAGGAATGGGACATGACATGCTAAAAGTCATTAGACTAGTTTGTTGCAAAAGAGATTTCCTGCTCAGATCTCCTGGCTTCTATTCCTGATACTCTTTTAAACTGTGAATTAATTTATGAAATGAGTCAATCATGTTGCCTCATTCTTTTACCATGATGGCAGTGGGAAGTGAGGTTGCCCTCCTGCTTTAAAAAGGCACAGAGAGTACAGAGATAAGCCAAGCAGTGAGAAGGGGTTCTGAGGCAGACAACCTGGAGTCAGAGATGAGGCGGTAGGTGAAGGTAGGCAGTGTGAGGAAGAGGATGGGGAGAGAGACAGGCACAAGGAATCACTCTCACGATCACAGATTACAGTTGAGAGCATTTGGCAGCATGGACATAAATGAAGATGGAAGATGCTTGGGGTCAAGAGATTGAGGTCTCACATTGGTAGGGCTCTTGTGGAGGAACAGACTAATTCTTGTCTGTGCCACCTCGTGGTTAGTTCATTGACGTATCCAAATAATCTCAAAGTTGTTGGTAAAACTTTAAAGTTAGCATATCCACAGTATCTCAGAGTTATCTAGTGTTCTGCTGCTCTTACTGCAGATTTCTGGAATTTGTCTGAGATTTACATATTGTAGGACCAAAAGGCCCTGACAGCAGAGTCTGGATGTCTTCCCCTGATTCAGCATATATGTGATTTTTGATTAATATACGATACAATTTGTAAATTACTCTCCTTTGATCTTTGGGAAGGTCTGTGCATGAATTCTAGGTTCCCTTTTGCAATCTTACTTCCTACTATTGCTTGATAACCAGCTACTTATAAACTGGCTTATTGTATTGACTACAAAGGGGTGGTGGTGGTCAAGGGGAGCCAAACAAGATACAATTTTAACAGATCTTTCTTTTATAACATAAGTTCATAGATTTAAATATGGAAAGGCCATTAAAGGCTATCTAGTTCAACTCCCTTATTTTACAGAAGAGGGAACTGAGGCCAGAAGAGGTTGAATGATTTGACTAAGTTCATGCAGGCAATAATATTGTCAGATATTACAAAAGGTATTGTAGGTAGAATGTAAGTTTTTTTATATATCTTTTTTCTCTATTTCATTAAATCCAAATAACCAAGAAAATATTAGAGTATCCAAAATAAAGCTTTGTTCAAAGATAATCATTATATAAACATACTTCTTTGCCATTGTGATAGCGTGTCCTTGAAATTTTAGTTAAACATCTCCCACTCATTTATGTGTTTCTAAGTAGCTCAGAGTAAACATGACCCTTTAAGGCTTTGAGGTAGCTGCCTGGTGAATTTGGTAATCAGCAGAGGTGGGGGAAAGATCCATACTCAACCACTAGAATCTTGAAGAAACTATAATTGCAGCTTACGATTGTGAGTGTGTATTATGATAAAAATATTTCATAAGAATTATCTCTAGTCATTTTTATACTGATGTTTATCTTGTCTCAGAAATTTCCTTCTAATTTTTTAGCTGTAAATATGCCTTCCTCCTTCTACTGTGTTAGCTTCACTTGTGTAGTAAAAAGCCGAGTTAGTTGCCTACCTGGCTATGGAATGGTTCTGCATCTTTATCCTTCAAGTATGATGTTGGTCCAGTTTGTCCAAGAGAAGACAAAGAGTAGGTGGAAGGAAATCTCAAGCCATCAGTCAGTGCAAGGGAAGGCTAAGGACCTTTTTCTGATCAAGAATATATTCACCATTGTTATAATAAGTGGATTTTGTTCTTTTCCATTAAAAAATGAGGGCTAGTACAATGTGAATCTGAGATTTGCTGATCAAGATGAACGTAACTTTCCGTTCATATAGAATACCCTTGGAGATAAGTACAGAAGAGCTACTAACCTGTTTTACCAAAACAAGATACCATTTAACTTCAGATAATGTACCCTTTTCTCCTTAGACACTAAAATTAATATAATCAACATTATTTGCACTAGTCCAAGCTTAAATTATTTCTGTCTTAAAGTGTATCAAATCAAGCCACATGGGTGATCGAAGTGTGTGATCAAAAGTTTGTAAGCATTAGGCTGGTTTCTGTTTACCAGCTGAATAGTACAGCCTACTGGGTAGTGGGGTGAGATGGGCCTGGAAGTGGGCAGAATTTTAACCAAACCCTACCTCTGGCACCTTGTGGTTATCATACTAACCTCTTCGAATCTATTTCCTAATCATGAAATGTGAATTAGAATTCCTCTAGAAGCTACCTCATAGAGTGATTGTAAGACTTAAATAAAATCATGTGTATAATAATGATAACAATAGGTAACATTTATATAACACCTACTATGTGCTAGGCGCTGTTCTAGGTGCTTTACAAATATTGTCCCATTGGATCCTTACCACTACCCTGGGAGGTAGGTACTGTTATTATTCCCATTTTATAGATGAGAAAATTGAGACAAACAGAGATTAAGTGGCTTACCCAGGATCACACAGCTAGTAAATATCTGAGGCTGGATTTGAACTCGGGTCTTCCTGACTCTAGGCCCAGCACTCTATCTACTGTGACACCTAGCTACCTTATTTAAAGTGCTTTGTGAACCTTAAAGCTCTCTATAAATATCAGTGAGGAGGAGGAAGAATGTAGTACATTATTAAACTTCATATGGTATCAGGATCCAGTAGAAAGTTCTATAGAATCCAAATACATTAGCCCTGGGAAGGATCCTAGAAGTCATATAATTTAACCCTCTCCCCTTTTGACGAATGAGGAAATTGAGGCTTAGAAGAAAATCAAGACATTTGATCTAAACTTTATCAAGACTACTTTCTTTGTATTAGTTATGGTTCTTATCCATCTTTGGATCAATGCTTGTAATTATGGAAGTCCAGAACATATTACATAATATATTGCAGAGCACTTACAGTAATTGAGCATATGATGGTCTTATGAATATTCAAAACAACATATGATCCAAAAATAGTTATTTGTTACTCTTAGAATAAAATGTACCCCCTCTTCATCCCAGAAACGATTATCGTATTTTCATTTGCTGATATATACCAGATAGAAGGAGGAGTAGCTATACCAGGAATGTTATATGTCAGGGAGAAACTGATTTGGGATTGAAATATGAATAACCTCCTAAATGGTTAATTTAAAACTTGACCTACCTGCAAAATCATGAAATGCGAGGCACCATCTATTTACATATTTATAAATAACATATCGATTTCACATGCACAAATAAAAATATTCAGCCATTTTATGTTGGTACTGGGGGAAATTCTGCTCAATCTGTAAAGTGCCTTTTGCCAGAACATAAGCGAAAGTATCACTCAAAGTACGTCTATAAAATCAAGTAATGCTTATGTTGACTAATTAAAATACAAGCATTGACATTACTGCTTAGTTAAGGAATTGTAGGATAGTAGAAAGAACAGGATCTTTGTTCAGATCTTGATGCTTGACTCTTATTTTCCATGTAAGGTTGTGTAAGTTGCTTCCCTTCTTTGAGCCTCAGTTTCTTTTTCTGGTAAACTTTCCTAACTCTAAATCCTATGTTCCCTGCAAGAAGATAATTTTCTTTATGTAAGTTTTAATGTGCTATTGACTTTTTCTTTGTAGAATTTTGTGAGTGAGGACAATGATATCATTTACTGCAAATTGACTTCTTTGATTGTGTTAATGTTATGAGCAATTTGATAGTAACCTCCAGTACCTCATTTTAACAAGAAAGGCAAGAAATGGAAAAACTGAGAGAACTGAGATTTAGTGATTCTGACATACTCAAAGAAATGCAGATAAATTGTATTTAGTTTGGTTTTGATCTTGAAATATATTTTCCTATTAAAGTGCCAATATTTTCTATTGTTGTTCTTTACATGTCTCTTTCTTTTCCTCCCTCCCCGCCCCCACCCCCAAAAAAAAGCTTCTTAAGGAGATATCTCGGAAACGCAGGAGCCTCCGTCATGAAAGAGAGGTTGAACTAAAGCCATATATTGCTGCTCATTTTGATGTTCTTCCTACTGAATTCACCCTGGGGGATGAAAAACATTATGGCGGCTTCACAAACAAGCAGCTCCAGAGTGGTCAAGAGTATGTCTTCTTTGTCTTGGCCGTCATGGAGCATGCAGAGTCGGTAAGATTACTGTGCTGTGGATTTTATTTCAATAAAGATGAGTGCAGTTTGACATTTAGGAAATGCCTACCCTGTTACAAACTACTGTGTTAAGTGCTAAAGATACAAAGAGTTCAAAAGAAAACAAAAAGGTCAAAATGCTCTAAAGGAAATTTTATTCTATTGGAAAAATGCACACATGCACAGCATATATGTATGTATGTATGTATGTATATGTGTATATACATATATATACACACATATATATACATATATGCACATATATATTATGTGCATACACATACAAAAATATACATATGTATATACATATATGCGCATATATACAAATGTATATATGCATATACAAATAGTATACACATATATCTATATGCAGATATAGATTTATTAATATGGATAATATGGACATAAATAAATCTAGTAATTTTAGGACAGAGAGAGGGAACTAATGCCCTGGGGGATCAAGAAAGACTTTCATCTTGAGAAGGGGATGGGTTTGGGAAGGCAAGAAAAAAAAAGAAATTTACAGTATAGTTTTATTGTATAGCAAGTACATAAAAAGTTTCCAGTTCCATGTGCAATATCTTTTTTTTCATTCTACTGTGTTATGGACATGCTTTTTTTATCCAATAAATTAAAAATAAATAAAAAAAATTTTAAAGAAAGGCTTTAAGTAGGATTTGACATCTAAGTTGGTTCTTTAAGGAAACTATTTTCAGCGCAGAACCATATCATCTTATAAATAAGGACTGTTTCATTTATTGAATTTGTATCCCCAATGAGACAGCTGGTGCCAAGGCACAAGGGTAGGAAATAGATGCCCAAGTTTAGGGAATGTCTAGAATGCAGAATTCTTGAAGGGGGGTACAGATTTTTTTTTAAGTATGGAAAAGTAGACTGGAGAGTAACTGTTAAGGACTTTAAATGCCAGGCTGATGAGTCTGTATATTTTCCTAGAGGCAATAGGAAGTTTCTGAAGATTTTTTTTAGCAGGATAGGTGTATATTCTGACTAGTGATCTGGGAAGGTTATTTGTGCAGTTCTGTGGAGATGGGATTGAAGAGTGGTGATGCTGGAAGCTAAGGAAATAAACTTGAGGGTTATTGTAGGAATCCAGATAGTCATCAATCCATCAACAATTATCTATTTAGCTCCTATTCAGTGTTAGGCACTGGGATACAAATCCCAGTTTTGGGTTCTTGACAAGATAATACGGCTATAGAGTGAGGATCTTGTGAGTAAAGAGAATGGGATAGAAATTTAACAGGACTTACTTCGCAGCTGGTTGAATATAGGAAAAGGGAAGGGAGAGAGAAGAGTCAAGATTTACTCCATGTTTGCTGAGATGAACTAGGAAGGATAGTTAGGGATCTACTCCTAATACAGAGGTGTTAGTTATTTAAATGTTAAGCTTGTTTTGGTAAGACTTTATTTTACTTAGGCAGCTTAGCATTACTTGACTTTAAAAATACATTTTGAGTAGTATTTTTATGTATGTTTTTAACAACTGGCACTGTACATAATGAGGAGAAGTTTTGCCCAACCACCATAAAAGTGATTGATATTTCATTTGTGCCTACTAAGTTATTTTTCTGTGGGTCACCTAGGAGGAGGCAACCAAAAGGCAGTTGATCATACATTTCTAGACATAGGAGAGAGGGAAAGTTCTGGATGCAAAGATTGCCAAGTCATCTTCAGATAGATGTTTATTAAACTCATAGAATGGAACCTGTTGAGATTACTTTAGATAGAGAATTTAAAGAGAGAAGAGAAAATGGTACAGCAGAGAGCTGTGGAGAATGTCCATATGAAGAGACAGAAGGTGCAGCTGCAAAGGAGAGTCAAACAACTAGAAGGAGAATTAGAGCAGTGCCAAAGAAACCAAGAGAGGAGAGAGTACCTAGATGGCCAATGGTGTAAAAAAAAGTACTTTAAAGTCAACACTGAGAAGAGACCATCAGATGAGATTTTCTGGGAAAACAGGAAAAAAACAGTTTCATTCAAGGGTTAGAATTCAGATTTCAAGAGTTTGAAGATTAGGAAGTGGCAGCAATGAATTTAGATGGCTTATTCTAGACTTTGGAGGGGAGGAGAGAAATAGATTCACCATCCTCAATAAGTATCTCTGGGCTCTTCTTGCTTATTTCCAATAAGGATCTAGCCTAAAAGGAATATACAAAATCTGTACTGTGATATGGTTATTTAGACCAATGCCAGAAACTTGTTATCTACAAAGAGGCAGTATGCTATAGCAGAAAGTGCACCATATTTGGTGTTAAGGAGCTCACTTTAAATCCTGACTCAATTACTTACAAGCCTTGTGACCTTAAGCAAGATTTCTCTTCTCTGGGCCTTTGTTTTCCCACCTGTAAAGTGAAGGAGTTGGACTAGATAAGTGGTGTCAAACTCAAATTGAAATGGACTTAGAAAACCATAAATTGACATTTAATTTGTATTTTCATTTATTTTTATTAAACATTTACCGGTTATATTTTAACCTGGTTTGGTCCTTCAGTTTGACATGGATGGATTACATAATTTCCAAGATCTCTTCCATCTTTAATATATATGAGGCTACAGTATAAGAAGATCCTTTTGGTGCTTTTGTTAATTATATTGGATAGATCCTATTAGATTCCCAATAAAATTGATTGTGTAAGGAGAAGACTACAGTTTATTCTATATACATATTTTTACCTGAATACATCTTTAGCTTAAAGAGAATATTCAGATCATATAATCACTATGTTGAACCTTCATAAATTGGAGATACGGGTTTATGAAATTACTGTGGGAGCTTAGGAAGATTGAGTTTCTCTTTAAGGATAACCCAAAATGAAGTTTGGAGGGATACAGTTTTTTTTCTTTTGGTTTTGGCTTTGAATTTGAAAGCACAATTGAGACAGTGATGCTTATTCCCAGAATTCATTGGAAGATCTGTCTAATGTGAGACAAGCACAGCCAACTTCTTTAATTATAGTAATTTACTTGTGACTCTATCGGTGGAATATAAGAAAGTTAGAAAATAATTCACTAAAAAGGAGAATTCCTTAGGTGATCTAAATAATGAGTTGTCTTCTCTTATGTAATTCATCTTGTTCTTATGTCCCTTCATGCTTGGGTTGCTTTAGCTGAATGTAATACTGTTTTGTTTTGTTTTTTTTTTAAATTAAGGAAAGACAGAAATAGGATAGAGAAAAAAACATGGTAGTTCACATTCAAATTTAGCATCTCATATTCTGGGTGGTAAGTTTTCTAATTGCTTCCTCAGTCTGCCAGGCACAGTAATTGGGTTCAGCCAGTCAGCTCCCCTTCCCCCCTCCAGTCCCTTTCAGTAATAGGAAACTTATCAAAGGATTCTCTATGTCAGATATTGGTGCTGAACTGTGGGGCTTCTTTTCAAGTGACTACAGAAATTCCCAAGTAGAAAAATGAAACCCAAAGGCAGCCTTTCTGCACAAGTTACCTCTCTGCACAGGGTGTCATCTGAAAAGAAAATGATCGGCTTCTTGGAATTTTTAATGTACAGGATAAACTTTCTACTTTGATGTAAAGGTAGTAAAGCAGAGCTTCAAGGGAGGGGAAATTTGGAAATCTTTTTATTTAAAAAAAACTACCTCATCTGAATTTGAAGAGATTTAAAAACACTGTTGGAATACATTGGAGAAATCACTCACAGAGGAATGCTGTCAGAAAATCACAGAAAAGGGGAGAAACTTAATCTCTTTTCCAGCCCAGCTCACAGCAGAGAAAGTTTCCTGTCTCTAATCTGAAATCATCATTGAATGATTTTTAAAATATTTCAAGTCAAGAGGTTATCCCTTCACTATGGAATCTGTCCCTTTTTTCTTGGATTTTCCCCACTCACCTTTCCATCAAAATAAGTCGATAAGTCATAATAAGCCAACATCATTTATTTCAAATATTTCTTAAGTGCCTTCCATGTAGCAAGATCATTACCTGAGAGGCCTGGTCTCTGACAAGTAGATAGGTATTCAACTGAGTGATGCTACTGGTATTAGTACTCATGCTCATACAGGCTTTTTTGGTCTTCCCAAAGTGCTCTCTGGTTGCCAGATGAATAAAGTCCTTAGCATCTCTATTGATAGATTAGTTAATTACCTGCAAACAAAAGAAATGAAGACACCAACATTCCTCAGTGTTCAGTCAGAAAATGTAAAGATTGTCAAGAATATCAGAAGGTTAAGGTATGATGAACAGAGGCTTGGAAAAAAGCTCGATAAAATTTTTGCTTTGTTTTTAATTTTTGTTTGCCTCAATCTTTCTTGATTTGGTTTTCATATGATCCAAATATGTCTTACAGAGAATTGTGCTGAGAGTTCCTGTAAAACCTCATCATACAGAGTTCTATGTGTTTATTGTCATTAAACTTTTAAAGTCTGTTCGTCAAGACTGAGGGTGACAGAGAATATAACACAAAAACCCACCATTCCTTAGAATCCTTAGTATGACTGTGGATAAGCCATTTGACATCTTTGGGCCTCAGTTTCCTCATCTGTAAAATGAGGGGTTTGGACTCATCCCCTCTGAAGCCTCTATTCATTCTAGGTCTATGATCCTATGATGTGACTTTGAATCACTACTCTCCAAATGAGTACTTTTGTGAGCACAGGCATCCCTTCACACCCCAGTGCCATAGTTCCTCATTTATACAATAAAGGGATTGAACTAAGTGGCCTGCAACATCTCTTCCACTCCTCAGATCTCTGCTCAGTGATTCGAGGACCCTGTTGGGAGTGGTATCTCAGAAATTAGGCTGCAAAGATCCCTGGCTTTATTGAGTCAGACCCTCTGTTCAAAACTCTCTCACTGGTACCCTCTATAATGATGGGCAAGACAAATTTACATTCTTTGAACCCCCAGTTTCTCTTCTGTAAAATTAGAAGGTTGAACTAGATGACTTACGCATTCCCTTTCAACTATCATTCTATGATCCACTGATCTTAAAAGGTTAGAAAAATAGCTTAGTTCTCCTTTCTATGCAGCTGAGGTGCTAACTAAACTTTCTCCTGGATGTACGGTCAGTCTTGACTAAAGAGTTTAATGCACTTGGGGCACCTTGGGATAGCTAGGTTGGTCTGGAAGGAAGGAAGAACCAAATTTGAACCTGGCCGTAGACATTTAATCACTGTTTGACCCCAGGCAAGTCACTTCACTTCAAGCGGCCTTAGCTTCCTCTTCTGTAAAATGGGGATAATAATAGCATCTGCCTCCCAGAGTCGATGTGAGAACCAAATAAGATAATAATTATAAAGTGCTTAGCTCAGTGCCTGGCACAGAGTAAGTACTATTTAAATGTTAGCTATTATTATTATCAGGCAATGAGCAAGAGCCTGTGCTGTCTTAGTAGACAACTGAATGAAAAGCTTACTATCATCTCTTAGAGCACCTTCCTGAACTCTCTGTTCTATCTAGCCCTACCCTACTCCAGCCCTTCTCAATTACCCTTCATATGGTATTCCTTATATGTCTGTACTTGGGTCTCGCCTAGTTCCCAGAGAATATGCTCAAAACCCAGCATTGACTTCTAGCAGAACACGTAAATATGATTTCATGACATAGTCAGCTGAACTCATTGGTTCCATTCCTTTCTGGTATCCATTCATTTTTTTTATCTTCTACCAACTTTCTTTATCTTCTCTATTCAGCTCTCTGGTCTTTTTTAGTTTTCTACTCATTTCACATAACCATGGGTAAGAGGCAATATAGGCAGAAAATATCAGTCAGCTTAAACAAGCAGATACCTGATGAATAAAGAACACAAGTCTAAATCTTGTCTTGGCTTATCTTACAGCTGTGGACATCAGTTAGCATGGATAAGCCCCACTTCCTTGTTTTGTGAAATATTGGTGTCATTTACATGATCCAAATAATTATATTATCTACCATGCTCTTTTTTTGTTGTTTTACCTGTATTTGTCTTGTCTCTCCAAGTTGATTACAGAGACTTTGAGGGACAAGAACTCAGTGTTGGACACATCATAATATCTTGCTTTTTTATGTGGTACTTTATGAGGTCATTTGACCTTGGGCCATTGTGAAGGAAAATGGTGTTATAAACCCATTTCATAGCTAAAGAAACTAAGGCTGGGAAACTTTAACTGACTCGTCTGAAGTCATAAAACCAGTCAACTATCGAGCTGGAAAATAAACTTCTATAAACTTAATGTCCTTGACACAAAATATACTACTGTCTTCCAGCCCACAGTAGATGTTTAATAAATACTTATTGACTCATTAATGACTGGTACTTCAGAGTTTTAAAAGATAGCATACATTATTGATTCTAGAACAACTTTAAAATAAACTCCATCATTGCAACAAATTATATTGTAAATGACATTTTTCCCATGGGGCCACCTTTTGGGAGTCTCAAAATGAACACAGTTAATTATTTAGGGGAAATAGCATTACTTGTCATCTAATTGCCAGCTTTACCTTGTCTTCTCCTTTACTCTTTTTGATCTGACTCTTTTCTAAGAAAATAAACTCTTTCTCCTCAGACCATGTATGCAACCAGCCCTTATTCAGATCCTGTTGTATCAATGGATCTCGATCCCCAGCCCATGACAGATGAAGAAGAAGGACTGATCTGGGTCGTAGGGCCTGTGCTTGCAGTTGTGTTTATCATTTGCATTGTCATAGCTATCCTCCTCTACAAAAGGTAAGCTTGCCTCATAATTCTGTTGATGTGATATGCACTGGTGGGGAGGGGTAGGGCACAGAGAATACTTACAGTTCCTTGATAACTGTTGTATCCTCATTGTATGATTTATGTTAATAGAAATATTTTCAGGAAACCCCCCAAAATATTTGATGCATTAATTTCTACATAACAGGAAAAATATAGAGTATTCTATACAGAATCTTATATAGCAACCATTTTCAACTGACATTTACATTCATGGGATGTTTCCACCCCCAGAAGGAATCACAAACTAGTTTATTGTCCATCATGCCCAGATGATATTCTGCTTTCTTTTCCTGTCTCATGTATTTAAGCTTAACATTTCTGGGCAGCATTATCTAATAATGCCTAATTATAAGAGCAAATATGTATTTTATATGACTTGCCCAACTTTATACTCCATTTCCAATCTCTTTGTAAAATATAACTGCTATCTTGTACTGCATGTTTTATAGGCATTATAATCATTGACATTTTCCCCTACATAAATATTTTAAGATGAAAAGAATGGAAAAGCTTGGGTTCAAATAGTCAGACAAAAATGAACCCTGACTCTTCCAACATTTTTCTGACCTTTCCATTTTATTTATATCCCTTTAAAACTTGCTTCTTATCATTTATCCTATGTTCTCCATGAGTAGGAGAAGCATTTTCCGTTTTTTTTCTGTCATTAAGCTTCCTTTCCTTCAGTATCCTAATAATACTTCATGATCTCAACTTCCATTCTTATGCAGGTAATTGCTTATTTGGCTTATCATCACTGATTTTTGCCTTTTTTCCAATTTTGTTCACTTTCTGCTTTTACATCATCTTTCTGGATGCCTTTTCCACCCTGCTGCCCATCAGTATGGTAGAGAAAGTCATCATTTTCCCCCTAACTCTGTAGTATCTCCCAACTCTGCTATTAATTCCACTGTATTCCTCCCACCTGCTTTCCCACTTTTGTATCTTCTCCCCAACCTCTTGAATGCCACTAAATCCTATAATGTCATCCTTTAGAGAAACTCTAGAGTTCATCCATTCTCTCAATCCATCACAGATTCTTCACATTAATCTTTTTTACTCTTGGATCACTTTAAACACCTGTGCTTTTATTCACCTCTCTTTGCAGGGAAGACCCATCCATTCTGGATGTGCCTGACAAAATCATCTTTTTTCATCACTTTTTTCATCCATTTCCTTCCATTCAGCCCTTCTAAAACAGATTTAAACCTCTTGACACTGGCCTCTCCCCTACTCCTTACTTAGCCATATCTTTTTCATTGTTTCTTTGTCCTCCTCATGCATTCCCTCCCTGCATTAGTTCAACATGTTTCTCCTACTCTGTTTTGTAAATGTTCATTTATGGTGTTAACCATGTTCCTGAAATAATCTCGCCCTTTTTGTTCTCCCTGCTTGCTTCCTTTCTTCATGAAAACTCCCCTAAAATAATCCTTTTCTCATACTTCCTCAGTTTCTCTCATATGCGAGAAGATGGGGGAAGAAATTTAGTAAGAAAGTTTTCAATTCTCACTCATCACATGGTCTTGTTATCTCCCTAACACTTAACTGTATTTCTTTGGTTTATGTTTTGCTGCCAAGAGCAGATTGTTTGGGGCATAAGGAATGAGTCAGTGAAAGAACCCCACTCTAATCAATGGTTTCAAACATTTTCCTTGCTCAAATCCTTCTCTGCTGTGTCCATTAAGGGCTATGACTGACCAGTTTTCATGCAACACCTCCTTGCTGTCCCACTGCCACCTCTGCTATATGGGATAATAAACAAACATGGAAATATTCCCAAAACAAATAGTGACATGGAGGTGAAAGAAAGACCAAAGGGTCTAGCCTAGCTCCTGAATGATACTTGAGAACTGGCCAGACTTTTCCAAATAAGAATTTTGTGACCATTCCTATGTTTACACAGCACTAATTATTGGATGAGAATTTAATTTTTAAAAAAGCAGATTTCTAATTGCTCTCATGGGTTATTTTAACTTAAGTGACCACATCCCAACTCCTGTAGTAATCAGAGTGAGTCAGTTAAATTCCTAGCATATACTACAGGCCGTTTTAGTCTATCTGAAACAAATGAAACACTTTTATCTAAATATGATGATTTCTTTCAATATTATTAATAATAATTTATAGGTTTATTACACTATGTGCTTTATACAGCATTTTCCTCAAAACACTCCTTTTGGGGTGCATAGTAGCTATATTAAATCTTTATTTCATGGGTGTCGATGCTGAGGTTCAGAGAGGTTGCTGCTTACCCATGGTCACAAAACTACTGAGAATTAGAGCTGGGATTCAAACCTAGGTCTTCTGACTCTAGGCCCAGGGCTCTCTTCTTCAAGTAGTCATGATTTCCCAGGTGCGTAGAGCACAGTGAAATTTCTTTGTAGGTGTTTTTGTGGAGTAGACCCAGACAAATCCATTACCAGATGGTGAAACTAATAGTGTTTAATCTCTCTTAGTTCAACTAGGCTGATTCACTCATAGAACATTGCTAACTTTAGAAAGATTCAAACGCTTTTTCCCCTAAAGGGAAAAAAAGAGTATGTTATGTATTCCTGGGGGGAAAAGTTTCAATGCTACTTTTACCTAGTCCTAAGAAAAGCCTCCTAAGGAGGACTCATTTTTAGGTTTCCGTTTTGAAGTACCTACATATTAAAACATAGAGGTATTTTGCAATATATGAATGAGAAGCTATGGGGAAATGCAGACGTTACACTTTGCACACTGAAACACACAAACCCTAACTGAAAATGCACATACTAGTGGCTTACAAAGTATTTCTGAAGTAGAAATACTTGCCTCAGCAATAAAGATTTGATTTGAAATTACTGACTTGAAATTCAAGTAGGTATAATGATGCCCCTTGGGGTCATTATCATGGAGCAGTGCAGGAGAAATTTGGCTGAGTCCCATCAGTGGTGCTTTTTAATGACTACATTCTCAGCCAAATGCATTCTTTCAAAAGTCATGGCTGCTTTTGTCAGTTGTCACTCACTTCATTACATGGATCATTGGAAATGATTTGCAGTTTTTATTTCTCCAAGTACCGTTCTCTTACAAAGATGCTGCTGCTGACCCACTACCAACAAGAAATGAGTTTTAAGTTGTTTTTTTTTTCTTACACCTTATCTCATCACTTTCTCATGCCATCCACCAGCACATATTTGTTGTAGAGATGTATTAAATAAGGGATATAGTACATGGACATGGCACAAAACTACTAAGTAACATAGTGATTAAACTACAGAATTTCAATTTCAAACCACAAATATTACAAGCAGACAAGAGGAAAAACCTTTAGCCATGAAGGAAAATTTTGATGTGTATATACGTGTATATATATATGTATGTATATATGTATGTATAATCACAATGGCAAGACTCAACTCCTCCAATAACTATAAATCTGAAAAATATTATTCCACAATGGTTGAGGCATATTTGATGTGAAAAAAGAGAATAGATAGTGATGAAAAATGCAGAAAAGGGACACTGAGTTACAAACAATTGCAACATCTGAATAGTAAGAGAACAATAGTAGTAATCATAATTTTAGGGTAAATGATGCTCATTCCTATTCTAATGTTTCTTGTGTAATATAAACAAGAGGGATAAGTAAATAGACTCATGGATTTGAATTCTTTGAATATTTTCCCAGCTTCAGCACTGTTTGTGACCATAGGGAAATTATTAATTCTTTTTGTTCATTAAATGGATTGATAACACACCCCTTACCCACCTCCTAGAAATTTTTTTTTGGTTTTTGTTCTCAATGTTTTGAGATCCTTGGAGGGAAATGCTGTATAAATGTTACATTTACACAGGAAAACTTTCTTATGAAATCCCTCACATAGAACCTTGATTTTGTCTGTCTGGTGTATTGCCATGGCAGTGGCCCTGAATACAGAGTTTACTTTCATGAGCATGGGCAGATTCACATCAAATCTCATATACTTAGTCATCCATTAACTTAAATTCTCAAGAAGCTTCCTCAGTCATGTGTTGCTAGATGTACTAAATATGGGCACATAAGCAAATCTCCAAAGAAGAGAGAATGAATAAATCACTTTCTTAGATGTACTGATTCTTAGGTAGAATCAAATATCATTTTGGGATTCTGGAAAAGATAATCCATTAATGCTATTCCACTGTCCAGAAGGAACTGATTGGCCTTCACAAGTGACCAGTTGACTTTGCAATTGCATACTACTTGTGCAGTTGTTTTTTAGAGACTCTCTCCTATAGTAGACAGCTCTTTAAGAATCTGAGGATAAGAATATTTTAATAGCTATGGTAGATATTTCACTTTCATCATTCGGGTTGTATTTCTACATGTTTATCATAATGAAATAAGCACAAATTTAACTGATATACTGGAACTTTGCCAAACCTATTGACCAGGCACAATTTGGGGCCATATGATCTCTTGAAGCCTGCATTTCTGTTTCTATTGACTTTGACTCCATCCCTCAATACACTAAATGGAGAAATCTCATAGCACATAGAAAGTGCCTCCAAGATGGGAGTACACAGATTAATTCACGTTCATAACAAGGCTTTTTTTCTCTATACAAAGTTATAGGCAGCTTAAACTATAACACTTAGCATAGTGTCTGTTACATAGTAAGCGTTTAATTAATACAAGTTGACTGACATGTTAATAGAGGTGGGGGAGTTTTACAAATACAAAATAAATGTACACACATGGCAGCATGTCATGAACTAAGAATATATCTGCCCTGTCAGTTGCTGGAATTAAAATGCTTTTTCCGAATTAGCCCAGCTATATAGATGGTCATGCATCATAGATTTATAATGATGTGTATTATACTTTACAGAACTGAAAAATGTATTTAGTCCTTTATTAGAAAAAGATTTATGATTACCTGACTTGCCTAGAGATATCTGAAGAAATCATTTCTGCTACTTTATGACTTAGTAGATATAGTACCATTATGCAAACTTTTCCTGTAGTTTAATTCAACTTCTAGAAATTTGATATCACTAAAGAAATAATGTATCCACTTAACTAAGACATTTTTATTTTATATGCGCAAATCTGTTACATGGGACTTTACTATATCCACATTAGATATATTAGTCTTTTTTTCCCCCAGCATGTAGCACATTTAGTAAAAATCAAATTATATATCTAACATCAGCCACCTCCTGGGATATAATTGACTGTGGCATTATTTTGTAGGCGACGGCCAAAAGAGAGTATGACGTTAATACAAAAATGTTTTCTTCAACAGCAAAAGACTCTCATTTGAACATAACCTTGTGTCCTCCATTTATTCCATGATTAGAAAGCATTCGATGTTTTTATAAGCTGTCATTTGCTAATTTGTGTAAGTTGCATGTCCTCACTATAGAACACCATTTCTTGGATCTCTGGTTGTCATGGTTACTCCTTTTGCCATTGGCCAACTAACATTTAGCCTTTTTTTCTCCTCCTTGCTGCATTAAAATGGAGCAGTAAACCTGACAGGTGAGAAGTAAAGAATGAATTGCATTTACTTCCAGTAAGAAAGAGGAAAAGGGAAAGTAGTAGCCTGGCATGATGGGTGACAATGATGATGGTGATAACTTCAAAGATAATGTCAGACCAGAGGATCATGGGCAGATTCACATCAAATCTCGTACACTTTGAAAAGCTTCTAATGTAATTGCTAGCTTTTGTATGGCGCTTTAAGTTTTGCAAATTGCTTCTAATATGAGAGAGTTAAGCAAATAAGAAGAAATTGGAAGTGTTTTATCTCACAGTGTAAGAGGAAGAAACTGCCTTTTTCCTTTCTTCTCCTTTTGGATGACAGAACTTACTCCATACCTGTTCATTAGTTAGGCAATAAAGAAGCATTTGTGTGTACTGAAAAGTTTCTTTAAGATGAAAATATAGTCTATTACATAGTTCTTTTTTCTACTGGAGATCAGGCTCAAAATTCTGAATTAGGTCACCTATGAATATAAAAACAGTCTATTTTTTTTTTCATCCTCCTAAAGCTTGATTCTGTCCTGCTACTCAGTGCGATTACTCCAGTTGCAAGTAATCTTGAGATTCCTGGAATATAGGAGCCCACCAACTTTTTAAATGCACTGCCCCAGTTATGTCCACTACTCTTCAATCCAAAGCTTGTTGGATTGTTGTCATTCACAGTTTGACATTGAACAAAGAATAATAAGATTTTTGAGTCAGAAGAAATCATAGATGGTATCTAATTGAGCCTTTTACATAGTATAAATGCATTCCCTCTGTGCTTTGATATTGCCAGAATCAGTTATTTGTTTCTTGTGAATCTTCTCTCTACTGATGCACATTACAACCTTCTCATGCATAGGAGATAGTTATTATGAGTTGTTGTGACCTAAATTATTTGGTAAACACCTGGTGACCACCCTTATGATGATGAGCCATCTCCAACCTACCTAGACTATTCCAAAGGCAAATGTTCTCCCTCCCAGACCACACTGGAAGTTTTGCAGGTTGGGAGATCTTTGCAGAGCTCACTCTCTGTTGCCATGATTTTTGAGAACCAAGGATGATCTCAATACTGGACTGAAGCAAAGGAATAGGAATTTCATATAAGAAATGCCCTCTTTGGCATCACAAAAATGGTTTTTTTCCCTTGAATACATACACTGATAGATAGCTCACTAGAACCAGAACCAGAAGGGTCCTCCAAGGTCTTCTCTCTTGGCTCCCTCATTTTATACAGGTAGAAAGGAAAATCCAGAAGGGTAGGCAGCTTGTACAATTATACAGTTAGTGGTAGTGTCAGTATATTGTCTCATATTCATTGACTATAAATTCCATGGCATTTCCTCTTTATTACAGCTGCTTCTCACAAAAGCAGTCTTTTACATGTTATATGGTTCTAATTGTTAAAATCCACTCTACTTAAGAAAATTTTCAGTTACATACCCAAGGCTGATAAACTCTTCTTACATTCTCAGAGATATATTTCACATTATTGCTTTTGTAAATAGCAGGTTATTCTTTTTTATCAATGACTCATTGAGGCAAAAGTTCTCAAATATTATTATTGTTCAGGCTTGTTCAGTAGTGTCCAACTCCTCATGGCTCCATTTGAAATTTTCTTGGCAAACATACTAAAATGGTTTGCCACTGCTTTCTTCATTCCATTTTACAGATGAGATGAACAGGGTTTAGTGACTTGCCCAGGGTTACACAGCTAGTAAGTATCTGAGGCCAAATTTGAACTTGGTTAAATGAGCCTTCCCAACTCTAGGCCTGGTGCACTATCCACTGTGCCACCCAGCTGCCATATACCTGGCCTTGTTTTCTCACTTTGCTTTTTCCTGGAAGAGAATTTAAAGATAACTTATTTCAAGTCTTACATTTTTTTAGATAAGTAAACTGAGGTTTAATAGACCAAGGGACTTCTTTAAGCTTAAATAGCTATAGTGTGGCAGGACTTGGGACTAGAACTTCTGACTAATTATTGTATTTTAGGCTGGAAGCTTGGAACCATGTCATAATTTAACATCAGTAGAAATAGCTGAAGAAAGATAGAATGATCCTTCCTTTTCCTGCTTTCCCAAAATGTCATGCCTAGAGATACCTCACACAGGGATACTCCCCAAGAAAGAAGATGTACACACATGTACACATTTGATAATAATTCATATTTCTGTAGTACATTATGGTTTATAAAGCACTTCATTCAACAACAGACTATGAAACACATATTGTAAATGTTTAACCTCATTTTATGAATGAGAAAGAAATGTAACTAATATGAGAAAGTAACTTGCACATGGTCCCAGGTCGTTAGCAATAGAACCAAGACTCAAACTTAGTTCTTCTACCTCTAAGTCTGATGTTCTTTCCACTCAACAACACTGTCTCTATTGTACCAGGATGCAAACTCTTTCTGTGGTTATTGTATTGTTTATGCAAAACTCTGAGCCGTCTGATAAAATCCCAATTTAAAAAATTACCATACTTTGATTTTTTTGTGATAGAGTTTGACAGTGAGGTAGTCATTTAAAGCCAGCCAAAAAAAGCTTTTCTAGTCATGTCCACATTATTTCTGTTTTATTCTTTTTGTTCTGTTTTATGCTTTAAAGGGCAACAATTTCCATTTTAGAAGTCCATAGTAGTATTAAGCTGTTGCTATCATTATCAGTGATAAAATATATCAACATAACCTTAGAATCTTCATAATCTCTCACAAAAATCCATCCTACATTTAAAAAACAAAGGGATTTTTTGTTATATAAAAAAAGATGCGCAGGAGATTTTCAGTGAGGTACTATGTCTGCAATGCTTTGCAAACTTTAAAATATTATATAAATATCAGTTATTATTCTTATTATTAGATGAGTCTGTATTATAGCACTCATGTGCTTAAGAGTAACAAGATAAGAATATGTAGAAGTATTCTGATGGACTTGGATTAATATATAGAAAACATCCAAGGTACCAACTGGCCACAAGGAGCGTACATTCCATTACGTGAAAAACTGTGAACATCAGTAAGTAAATAAAACACATACCACACAGCAGAGCAAAACAAAGGTTTCCCTGGACAGGAAGGGGAAGACTCTAACAACTGGTTGGATCAAATGACACTTAAGGTTTTGTTTAGGGGGGTCACTTTTATTTTAGGAGCTAGAATTAGGTTAGATGCTACATAATGGGACAAAAATTATGAAAAAAAAATTATAAAAAAAATTTAAAAAAATTATAAAAAAATTTTAAAAAATTATGGAGTGTGGAACTGAAGAGTCGCATCCATGCTCCAGTGAGCTGACTATGTTTAGGATTGCCATGAAAGACTGGTTTCCCCTGACCTGGTCAGAGAAAATGGTTTACACTACTGCTGGAAATCCTCCATGAGTAGTTTACATTAACAACAGGAGAGGATGTCTACCACTCCAGAACCTAGGAGAATTAGATTGTTTCTCTTAAGTGTTTAAAAATGAAGATAAAAAGAAGGGAAGCTATGTCTTTCCCTGTGTTCGGTGTCACATTATAGTCCTGATCCCAGCAAAGAAGGGGGATGGCAATTTCTTTTGCAACAAATCAATTTAAAGATGCAACAGTACACTTCCTACAACCTTGTAGCAAATTTGCATATTTTGCAAGTGAAACTGACTGACCCATCAGTAACAGAATCACACTCTATCAGAAAGGAAAGGGACAGAAGAGGTCATCCAGTCCAGCCATGTGTTTTACAGATAAGGAGAATGAAGCCCAGAGAAATTAAGTGATTTGCCTAAAGTCTTCTAGTTAGCTTGTAACAGAGCTGAGATTCCACCCCAGATCTTGTGGTTTTTGTCACCATGCCATGCTGCCTCTTAATTTTATTAATGTGATTTGGTTTAAGTCTCTAATCTGTAAAATACTCTTAGACTTCTCTAGTTGTTTAAATGTTACATTCCCATGGTATGGGATCTGGTTAAATTTCAAACCTGAGGTCAATCAGCTTTTTCTTCTTTCCATGGTATCCTTTCCCACCTTCTCATTTCTTTCCGCTTTTCCTCATCCCTTTCTGTCAAACTTGCCCTTTCTATCCCACCGTCAATACTCTTATCAGATAAAATTACTTCACCATCTTTACCTCTTATCTGATTAGTCCTGTCATTTCCCAAGTGAATGTGGCTCCTAAGACTGTCCTTGACCCTCCTGTCTCGACACAGGAAGTGACATAGCCAATAAGTTAAGGTGGTTAAGTAGACAATAATGGGTATCCAAACAGTCCCACTCACAAAAAAATGAGACAGTTTTGGGATGGCCTTCAAAACAATGCATGTTTTGCCTTCCAATGGAAGCCCATCTTCTCTTTGTACCTTCACCTTTCTTCATATTCTGGACCTCTTCCTATATGCAAGGAAAATAAATACAACTAAAAACAAAGAAGCCCTTTGACTATAGCCATCAGTGACTGACCAGAGAATGACTCTACATGTCATCAAAGAATAGCATCTTATTGTCATGGCAGCAGCTATGCTGCAGTGTCCACAATTTAAAAGTCAGGGCAAGCATTCCTGGAAGACCCAAAATAGCAGATTCCCAATTCTGTAGTACCTTTGCTATGTGCAGTGATTAATGATGTAACACCCTGTTCATGATTCTGCCAACTGAGATTCCTGGAACTGTGTCATGCTGTCAACATCAGAGGAGAATCACTGTTGAGGGTGGGATTAGGAGGAAAAGGAAGTATTTAATTGCCAAGCTACACTTTTGATCTACTGAAACTTTGGAGGGAAAAAATAGATATACTATGTTTATTTGAGATGGGGAACAGGGACAATTGAATAAAATAGACTAAGAAGCAAATCTGACAAATCTTGTTCATGTGTTTGTTAAAATTACATTATGACAGCTTAAACAAGGATGCTTAATAAAAGCAGTGGTTAGCTTTTAAAACAGAGATAAAATGGGTTGTCTGAAAGCTCACATTTATAACTAGGCACTGTTAATGAGGCTTTTGCCTTGAATGATCATCCAGAGGATCAGACGGCCACTCGAAGCAATTACTTTTTCTTTGACATGTCCATGATTGAGTTTCTTTAACGATATAAATTGAAGTTAGCTTTACCATCATAAACCACAAAAGCAATTTATCCCTCAGGATCAGAGGTATAGTAGGCAGTGCTCTATGGACCCAGTTCTTCCACAGTAGATGAAGACAGCCATTGTAGGAATCCACTAAATGTATTTGACTGTCCTAATGTCAGCATACAGGTACATCACCACTATGTGTCCCATTACACTCTTAAACAAGAATGATAGACTTTGATAGTTGTAGCCTTACCCAATCACAACTTTGCCAGATACTGAGAAAGGTGGAGGAATCTCGCAGTTCTGTTCCTGTATAGCTTATAGTACAGGATGCTAAGTTCCTTCTAACTAGACTTTGAGAAAACAGTTTGAGAAAGGATGATGGGAGCCTATGGAGTAACTCCTTTCCTCCTATCCTAGTATGAGTATGTAACTTATATGCATTTTTACATGTATACACACCCCACTGCCCACCCCACATACCATACACATTGGTTGGATTATTGAGTTCTAGAACTGAAAGATGTTAGAGGTCATACAAATATTTTTTTATTTGTTTGGTTTTTCACAAATGGTAAACAGATGAAAAAAAATATAGTGACTTGCCCATAGTAACACAAGTAGTTAGTGAGAAACTGTTAGAAAGAAGAGAAATATTGGGGCTGTAATTTTTTTATTTGTCTAAGTTCTTTAAAAAATGTTATTTTTAACATTTCTTTTATTCAAACAGGAAGAGAGCAGAATCTGATTCTAGAAAAAGCAGTATACCAAACAGTAAAGAGGTTCCTTCTCATCATCCAACTGACCCAGTCGAGCTGAGGCGCCTCAATTTTCAAACACCAGGTAAGTAAGAAGGACTACTTATCTTTCTTACAGCTCTGTCTCTCTGGAAGCTTTTAGAATTCACGGAGCAGTGTGCCTCTAGACACAAATAGATTGCTGCCCTGAATCATTGCCTTGTGGCCAATTCCCGGATGTGAATATTGATGAGATTTCCACCACTGTAGGTCTGACAGAAATTACATTCCTTGTCCCTTACCCAGAATGTAGGGTATTTCTCATTTTTTTGTGTGTTTTGAAGGACGATACCTGCTGCATTGATGGGGCATAATGTATGTTAAATAGTACCGACATTAACAGTGACCCTGATCTATAAGGAAGTGTATGTCTCATCTTGTAGAATTACTGAACATATCATTTACAAAATTTAGGAAAGCATAGGTTTCCATCCCCCACACATTCTTCCCCTTGGTTTTTCATATTCCCTAAACCAAACCTCATTGACCAATGAAAGTTTCTTAGCACTTTACTTTGGGGATTCATAATGTAACTGGCAATGAGAAAATATCCTTGCCCCTTAAAACAAAGAGCATTAAAGTGCTTCAACAGATGAAAGCAATATTGCCACAAAGGAATAGTTTGGAGGCATAGTGATCTATCTTTGAGCTGTGTCTCTCTCTGTTATCCAAGACATCTGGTTTCCTAAAAAAGAATCATTGAATGCCAGACACAGAAAGAGAAGGGAGGAAAGCCTCAATAAAATGAGTGGCACTAGTTTTATATCTTCTCATAATAAACAAGGCAAACATGTGATTTAAGTATTGTGTTCAGTTAAATTTTTATTATGGCCTTATACCTTTAATAATTGGGAAATTGCTCATGTTCAGAATGTAAAAGCTGTATGAAGCCTCAAATCTAATTCTGACCCAGATTGATCAAAGCAGATAGACTCAGATCACCTTGAATTTAAAAAAGATATGAGCTTTTCCACTTTGAATTTTCCTTTTTTCACAAGATGAATATTGAAAATTAAAATAATTCTTTATTGAAATGAAGTTTTGAAAATGCTTAATAATGTTGCATTAAGGGACAAATTACTCATTCCAAAAAGTTATCATCAGTGAGAGATGTTATTAATGATCTTAATTTCTTTTGAACAACCAATAAATGATCAACCTTTTAAAAATTTCATTCTGGTTAGTTAGATTAGAAATCTAATTTTTAAGTTATTGAAAATAGCAACACATGCATAAACATATAGACCTATATATGTATACACCCACACATACACACACACACACACACACACACGTATATACCTGGTATACTTTCATATATATTTATATATACATATATACCACATATATCTTCATCAATTTAGTAAAGGAAAGAGGATGTTTATGTTCCTAAATATCCTTTATGAGGTCCACTCATTTCTTAAAAAGGTTTATAAATACAAAGCATGATGATATCAATAGAGAATTGGCAAGTTTTAGCTCATTGTCATAAAAATTGTTTAATGTTAAGTTATGGAAAGTACCAAATACTTCAAGCATTTCCCTGCTAATGTTAATAGACCTTGGTGTGCTTCTCAGTTTGGTTACTTCTCAGAATTATAAACTTTGAAATTTAATATAATTATCTGCCTTTGTTGGGAAGGGGTGAACTCTTGAAGGACCCTGTCTCTGTTCATTCTTTAGGACTGACATGGAATGACAGGGAAATAAATGAAGGATATTTGAAAGATAACTTCCCTCTGACTTTCTTTTGGAGGCTTCCTGGTACGCTAATTCCCCTGATCATTGTACTCATCTGGCACAAAGCAAAAGCAAGAGAAGAAGAATTGATCAGAACCCAAAATGTAAGAGGAAAGAGCCAGTTAGTAGCAGAGAATGAGAGAAGCAGCCCCAGTTCAGATGAATAAAATGGGAAGCAAACAGCAAGGGTGTTTGGCAGAACAACCTTACAAGTTAGCTTTAAAAAATTAAAAACTTGAACCAAGAAGTACCTTCACTTGGGATCCTCCACTCTCTCTTCTGGCACTCCCTTCATGTGGTTTGGCAAAAACAACCAAATCTTAAGGAAGCCATGGGCAGTTGAGCATTGCCAGTTGATGTGGGAACATTCCTTCTGTTTCCCAAAGGGAATATTAAATATTTAACATGTCACATGAATGTGAGTTGGTAATAAATTAGATTATCCTTTACAAAGTAAAAAAATAATGGGCAGCTTTTCTTAACAAAGATGAGATGTACTTTTAAAGTGTCATCTCTGGTTGTAACTGAGAGTAAACTGGGGCAAAGTAGGGAGGAAAAAAGGCAAAAAGACAGCAATATCCTTAAAATTTACTCCTGGCACATTGCTGATCCAGATACAATTTGGAATCTTCCCTACCTTTCAATCCACTTGCATACAGATTCCTAGCTTCTCTCCCGTTTGTTCTGTGCACTTAGTAAGGGATCCACAGCCCTGTGCCATTTCTCATTCTTCCTGAGTAAGCCCTCTACCTCTACCCCAAAATCCTTTGGCCATCTCACTTGACTAATTACCCCTAAGTATTGATTACCACACATTCTGCCTTGGATGTTTTCCATTTAGAATGAGAGCTCTATTGCCTTGGGGGATAAAAAGGGAGAGAAAGGGAGGAAAGGGGGGGCAGTGAGGAAGGAGGGGAGGAAGAGGAAGAGGAGGAGGGGAGAGAGAGAGGGGGGGGAGAAAGGGGGAGAGAGATGGAGGGAGAGGGGGAGAGACAGCGAGGGGGGGGGGAGAGAGAGAGAGAGAGGGAGAGAATGTGTTCCCATTGTTGCTTTACTTCTCTTAAGGATAAATAATCAGCCCTTTGGCAGACAAAAATAAGCTTATCCTTCATGTGTACCACATAGGTAATATGGAATATCAAGGTCTTGAATCCACAGAGTTGGGAGATAAAATTCTTAGAATTTCAACTTAATGAGGTTTTACTGCATATGCATAATCCCTGTTTGCATAAATTCTAATCCCTGAATGTTATCACTACTCTTTCATATTTCTTACTATTAAATAATAGAGATAATTAATATTTGAGGGTTTCTAAGCTCAAAGAACATTGATTCTTAGGATTATCCACTTCAGAGTTTTACTTGTGGACAATTTTGGATAATGGGTACAAAATATCACTGCTAAAATTAATTGAGAGAAGTAAAATAAAAATAATATATCCCCTTAAGAAGAACTTGAAAGACTTCGGTTATTTCTCTAAATTTTATTTCATTTAAACTATGGCAATTTTGTGAATACAAGACATTTATCTTTTTTGTTGCTGTTGTTCCTGTGAAGGGATTGGCCCTGGAAGGAATAATAATATTTATGAATGCTACCTGAATTATGTTAAAAATGAATTTGAATATCACATACAAAGAAACATAATATGAGTAAAGGCTGCTGCTAAGACTCATAAGCTGAATATCTCAATATTTCCGGAAGTGCATATTTCAATATACTATCCCACATCACTGGACTTCTAAATAAACATACATACCAGAACCAAGCAAAAGGGTAGAGAATAGACCTAGCCGCTAGTAATGTTGTTTGAAATTAATTATTGTACGTGGTTTAGAGAAATATTACTAATACATAACCTTTTCACTTATTTGGGTGATAATTGAGCTATCATGGTGGTGAAAATGCTAATAATGACTTTTCAATTGCAAATGGATAGATGCCAAGTTAAAAACTCAGTAAAGTGTTTCAGTTACTATTAGAACAAGTATTGCTCCAAATACCAAATACCCCATTTTCCCAAACCCAACGTGAGAGGAACAGCATATTGGTTTACATTCAAGGCAGATATCTCTTCTCCCCTCATGTATTTTCCATCAAAGGGGACACTTGTTTTATTAAGGCTCATATGTCATTAAGTAGGCTGAATGCCTGCCAAATTGCATTTATTGCTTTGAAATATTCCGTCTCTCAGCAGAGAGATTGTTGAGATAATTATTTACAATTAATAATAAGTCTAGGATAATTGGTGTGTAGGGAAAGCAAATTCAGTACTTAGCATGCTACCTCAAGTATTTCACTAGGTCATATTTGATTAGAATCATTAACTCAGTAAGCAAGGTTGGTAAATCAGTAAGGCCTTCAGGGATAGAGGCGAGGATAAAAAAGCCTTTATAAAGGATGCCATTGAAGGAAGTGTCTAAGAAGTCTCATATAACTTCATTATAGTGTAATGTCTACAGTTTTAACTGGTCCACCATTAAGTTTACTTTAGTAAATAAACTACTGCTGTAAGTGTAAGCCAACCTTACCAGTACCAGGATGAGGACCAAACCATGCATATAGTGGGCACTTTAATAAATATTTCTTGAATTGAATTAAAATAGAATGATTGACTTTAAAAAAATTTATGGTACAACTCTTTACTTCTAAAGTAAGCCAACATTCTAAAGAATCGTTATTAATTAGTGTCAATTAAAATAATTATAGAAATCACTAAAAGATGTTTTGAAATAGAAGAAAGCTAAAGTATATGGTGATCCAAATAGGCTCATGTTTACAAATATGAGATTTATGTGGTACTTAAATTACATTGAGAATGCTAGCTTGTCTTTTAGTTCAAAATAAAAGGAGCACAAAGCTTAATAATAATTAAGCTGATATCTCATGTTTATAGAACCTTTCTGCTTAGAAACCAAAGGTCTTTTGCACAACTTATTCGTTTTCATGTCCGTAGAGAAGACTTAGGCAAATAATTTGAGAAACTAGAACTCCCTTCCTGTCCTTTCCATTTTTAATGATGGAAAGATTCACTCCTGTTTCTTACTTATATTTTTTAATCATTGGAACCAAACACTCTATTTCCTTCTTTCAGAAAATTTCAAGACTATCCTAAATTTGTATTGTCAAAATCGTATGTAAATTTGGTAATCCATATCATCCCATGTTTTTCTCATTGAAAGGTCAATAATTATCTGTAGTGTGCACTTGAGGTCTTTTATTTTATAATGATCCACCATATAAAATTATCAACATATCCATTCATATGAGACTTATTCTGCCTTACACATTGAAGGTTCCTTTTATTTAAAAAAAAGATCAGTGAGATTATTGCAAACATAATGTGTATATTAGTATTTCATTGAGTAAATCTATAAAATCATTTCAAAATAAAACATATTCTATAAATTTCTTTGCTTAGTTAGTCTAATGGGCTATTTTGATATCTTTTGTTTATATGTTACCTACATTTCCTTCTGTATCTCTTAACCTTTCCCCTCCCAGAAAACCATCCTGTATAAAAAAGAATTAGGTGAATTATTAATAAGTTTTTTTGGTTACAAATTTGCAGCTCAGAAGAACCATTCAGCCTCTTTCTGCACCATAGCCTCAGACTGTCCTGCCTGTGTCAGCTTTGATCCCATGAATTCTCTGACATAATACATAATGAAGCAGTTTAAATAATGCAAACCCATCACAACTTTTTGAAAAATAACCCAAGATCCATTCCTTTAAAGGGGTGTCACTAATCTCATATTACCCAACCTGTGCCCCGCTGTAGTCTTAATTCAGAACTTTGTCATGGCATGCATGTGATCTTGATTTCTTGAAGATTTTGTCACTGGGCCACTTTTTCTGACCATCCTTACAGAGCTGAACAGCCTTCAAGTATGAATGTTATGATAGATTAATCTAGTCGAAATACTGATGCCAGTGGGCTACAAATAAACTCTAGTGCTGAAAATTTTTACTTTTGTAATCGTCCACAGTGGTTATTTTTCTTATGGACTTATGGCGGACTATTGTGCAAAATAATTAAAACATTCAACATTGGAGAATTTCTTGAGATAGGTGAACAGTACTCTGAAGTAGGTCATCTGAACTTAATTTCAATTTCTGTCTAGAGAAATTGTTCCTTGTCTAGAATTCCATGTTAAAGGCTCCCTTAATAGCATTTTCCTGTTGACCTTGTCCTCTCAAATATCTGATAGAATTTGTGATTTTGATAATATTGTTCAGTCTTTTCTTCAAGAGAATCTATACGGTTACTTCTTCATTTGCAGGTATAAAAGTTAAGAGATGTGTCATTTCACTTAAATTCAGAAGGGAATAATATGGCTTCGATGTGGCTTTTGGTTTTGGGAACTGATTTGATTTGTGCCACCTTTTAAACAAAAATACTCTCAACTTAACTAAACCCTTTGAACTGTACCAAGTCATGTTAGAAGCAGTCAACAATGAGGGAACGTTGAACTTGGGAGTTAGGAGACCTACCGTCTTAATCCAATTTTGATACTAAGTAATTGTGTGACTTTGAGCAAATCACAAACTCTCTCAGCGTCTGTTTCCTTGGCAAATTGCTTCCTTTTTGGCATTTAAAGTTTCCCCCTCTGTAAAATAAAGGACATAAACTACAAAATTTCAGAGGTGCCTTCCAGCTCAGTATCTGCGGTTCTTTGTCTCAGCTGTTTCTAAAGGCTGAACTTCAAATCAAAGTGAAATAGTCCTAGAGACAGAAAGATGTAAGAGATCATTTACTCCAGTCCTCTCATTTTACAGATGAGGAAAATCAATCCATAAAAAGGCAAGCAGGAGAGGGGAGTGATTTGCCCAATATCAGAGAGCTACTAAGAACCATAGTAGGGACTAGATCTCTTAATCCAATGTTCTTTCAAGTACATTACTATGTCTGTTGGGCAAAGAAATGTATCTTTTCTTTATAATGGTTTCTGTACTATTTTTTATGTGTTAATTCAGATCTGTAAAATTTTGGGGGGAAACCTGTGAAAAATGATACTGTAGATTCCTAGATGTAGTTTGAATTTAAATACAGGTTTAGGTCCAATGCAGGAAAATAGCTTCCTTGGTGAAGCTTCGAGCATTGGTCTTTCAGTTTGTTTTTCCCTCCTCTTTCTTTGGAAAGGGGAATGCCATTGTCCTAAGGGTAATGATTTCAAACCAATTTTAGTGCATGCCAGAAGTGAATATATTTATCTCATCTCTGATTAATTATTATGGTCTTCTACTACTGTTATACTAATTTGTTTCCCATCTCCAATTGGCTTTACTTTTTACAGCTTTGAGCAGTAATTCAGTCCCCTACGCCTCCCTGATTGGCTCTGTGTCCTCCCTCTCTAGCCAAACTACCACTCAGTCCTTATATGATAATAACTCTCTCCCACGATTCGCTCGAAAAGGTCTAAACATCTTTGTCTCTATTATTTTCTCTGTTCAAGCACTGTTATGGATGTCCTCATCAGTTCACTTCCATATATGAATAAGCCTAGAGTCTTTTGTGCTTTTTCACTTTCATACTTTCCATTGGGGGTGCTTCATCTGGATGAGATCACTTTAATTACTGGATCACTGTCACAGCACCAAATCCAGTGACGTGTCTATAACTCAACTATGTACCATCTAAATGGGGACCCTCCAGAAGGGGGCTCCAAGTCTATTAGTTGGTATGAAAATCAGTGTGGAAGCTTCCACATTCAAAAAACCTCATCTTTGGTTGGATCTTCCACTTAGTCCTTGGTTGACTGGCCACATATCATCATATTCATTAATACTGAAACCCCACAATTCACAATACCACTATAAAGTAATGTATGGTTGTAGGAGAGAAATATTTGTACTTATTCTGTCAGAACCAAAATATTAGAGGCAATTGATCATAGCCTTTCATAAGGGCACTATTGGGTGACATTAAAATGTAAAACGATTTTTAAAATGTTCAAAAGTAATCACCCAGTCATGTTGACATATACCAGGTAGAGATTCCATTGAATAATGCCTTCCAGAGATTCACAGTAACATAAGAGAATTGTCAACATGATTTCCAGTTTGAGCCCCTCACTCATTCCTGTTTTTCCTTTTGTCACCTCAAAGGCTTCGCTGGGGTACACTAGTTCGGATTTTTGTAGCCAGCTGTGCTTTCTCCCTATAAATGATGAGTCAGCAGTACCATTCCATTCTGTGTATACTAAAAGTAATCAGGAAGAAATAAAATACAATACGTTTGGGGTCTTGGAACAGAAGGATGTGGGGGAGGAAGGAATCATCAAATATAATTGTGGATATTTTTTTAAATAAAGAGTCCATTAAACTGGCATATTGTCAGCTGGCAGCCTGTACTAGTTGCCCCACATCTGTATCCCTATCTCTCTCTCTTTCTCCTTCAGCCTTTCTCTTTCTCTGTGCCTTCTGCCTTCATTTGTTCACTTTCTTGCAACTAGTTTTCCTATGAGCAGACAAAGATGTTTACACCTGAAGTAGATTGTAGGTATCCCTGGGGGTTGATAACGGCCATTCGGGCCAAAGCCCATAACTCTCTTAGTGTGGCCAGGAGAACTCTCTATCCCCTATCACTGCAATCTGCTACGAGTGAAAACATTTTTGAAAGTCTAATTGTTTGGTGTCTGATTTTTGTCTCCGGTGAATTCTTGTCTATGAACAGTGCTGCATGTTTCTCTCGTTGTCCATAGTCGCATGTGAATGTCAGTTACCTCGAGCTTTCATGAAACATTGACATGCAAACATTGTAGAATGTCCCTAATCTATTCAGAATGTAATTCTAGACCTCTAGACATATGATCATCATCATGCCCACCCCCTTTTAAGTACCAAAATCCATTTCATTTTTTGACAAAAAAAAAAGTTACTTATGTTTTGTTTTATTTACACCATCATTTCCTTTGCAGGTTCAGGTGTATCCGGTTACGCTGGTAACCTTCATCCAAGTTAGTTTTCCTTGATTATGCATAAGTCACTTTTTTTTCTTTTGTTAAAATATTATTCTGTCTCCCTTTAGGCTCTCTTCAGTGTCTGTTTTATAAGTTCACCTTTCACCATTCAATTCCATGCAATTTCCATCTCACATAGTGCAGGAGAAGGAGTTTGAAATAAGTTATTACTCAAAGCAGAAGTCGACATCAGGCTAACTGTCTCATTTTTCCCCACCTAGCTAACCTCATTGATTCATGGCACAATAATGCTTTCTTTTACACCAGGAATGTGAGCTTGGGGATCATGCTTGGTGACTTTTCATTGGGCTTCAAAACTCATCTTTCCAGCGCATGTCCTGCTTTGAGTAACCAAACTATCTGCCTGCTTTCTCACATAAAACATCGTAACTACTTACATATTTCTAGCCATTTCTAACTATTGTATTTTCTATATTTTGGTACTGTTATCCACCTTTACATTGGGTTTTCAAAACACGTCCCTTTGTTTCATTTTAATAGGCATGGCTAGCCATCCTCCCATACCGATTTTGGAACTTGCTGATCATATTGAAAGGTTGAAAGCTAATGACAACCTGAAGTTTTCCCAGGAGTATGAGGTAATGCTTTCAATATTCTAATATGTTGCAATACTCTCCTGACTTTCTCTTTCTTTGACCACATTTCTGAAAATAACTTCCTTCAGTGCTTTTGTTTGATTTTTTTTAAATAAATCATTAACAATGCTAGGACCTGTTATAAAGCAGATGCTTAAAAATATGGGGGGAAAGTGGGTTCCTGTTGATCAGGAATTTCCAAACAAATCATGATATATGAATGTAATGCAATACTATTACACCATAAGAAATGGCAAATAAGAGAAATAAAAATATGCTAATGAAATGACCAACTTTGAAAAGGGATTATGCTAACTTCTGCATGTTAGTTGTTCTCACAGAAGGTATTATTAGTTCTCATTCATTATAGATGATTTAATGGATTTGATTAATCTTGTACTATTTGGATTTCAATGAAACATTGCCTTGATAATAATGACTTATGTTTCTATAAAACATTAAGGATTATAAAGCGCTTTCCTTTTCACAACCTCTATGAGGTAGCACAGCTATTAAAACACTCAATTCACCCATGAGGAAACTGAGAAACAAAGAGCTTAAATGACTTTCTCCAAGTTATACATATCAAGTGTAAGAGCCAGGACCTGAAATCTTTTGACTACATAGCCAATGCATCATGGATTCCAAAGGGATGTATGTGTATGTTAGTGAAAGTGTGTTTCATTGGTTTTATTTTTTTTTTTGGATTAGAATCTCCATTAAATGACAAAATATAGTAGAAAGGGGTTGTATCTTAGTACATTGTATCAGTCTTCAATGGACTAAAAATGCCATAATTGTGAGGCAACATCACAATTAATATTAATTAATTTAATTAATAATTAGTAAATTAATTTAATTAATATTAAAATATTTAGGCCACAATATAGGCATACATCCCCATACATCACTTTTTTTGGCAAATTTAATCACGTCTATTTATCATTATAGAAATGTAGGTAATAAATGTAGAAGGGACCTTAAAGATCACCCAGTCTAAACTCCTTATTTGACAGTTGAAAACAGTGGATACCAGAGAACTGAAGTCAGGTGCTCATCACACAAGTAGACATATCAGAGCTAGTATCTAGAGGATATCTTTAGTTAGAGGTAGAAAGAAATCATTTTATGTTGCTGTAGAGTTATCGGAGAATGTTGCAATCTGATCCAACATAACATTAATTATGTTACCATGGAGAAAACCAAGATCCAGGTAAGGGAAGTGAATTGTCCACAGTCACACAGCAAGTCACCATCTTTCTATTATCCATTGTAAACATAGTTAAACATGGTAATCTTTTTTATGCAAAGAGTCCTTTAATAATCTGAGTAATTACCCTCTAATTCATCTTCTCCAGTATTCACCAACATAAACCTTGGATGCTGGAATTTAGGCTGCTGCACTAAATCACACCCCAAACATCTGATTCTTTGTAAACAGTGTCTACTGAGAAGATTATCTCTGCTGTGGGAAACAAAAGGCTAAGCTTCCAACATTTGGAGAGTAGTCACTTGACTCTTCCCTTATGAGTAGGTATAGCAGAGCATCATTTTCATTGGTATCTTGAGAACATTTTACTCTGCCTGCAAAGCTTCAGTATCTCTACTGTAAAGGGATGGTTCTTTTTTAAACATGAAGTTTTTTTTTTTTGAGGAAGACTGCATTTTTAAAGCACTCCATTTTTCTTCAAGGATATTTTGCTTCAGAGCTCCTCAATTTGGAGAAGACAATTTGTTCTTGTTAGTAGGACTGGGCAACTTAGTATAGTGGGATATCCCTGCTCTCGAACTAGAAAGACCCGAGGCCCCAAATCACTAGTGGCTGTCATGATCTGACAGTACAAGTCACTTACCTTCTATCCACTCTTCATCATTGTTATACTCCCTGAAACATAAGGTCATTATGAGGAAAACACCTTGTAAACCTGAACATGATTCAGGTCCCTTCATCCAATGGAAATTTACATAAAACAAAATACAGTATTGGAATTTAAACTAGTTTTGGTTCACCCAAATGGTTTCTTGCCTATTTTTTTCTCTTTACTCACTCCTAATTTTAATGGAGCACTTAAAATGATAGACTGGTAAAGTCATTCCTAGGTACTTCAGGGCTTTGGGTTTCAGATTACACATTGGGTTTTTGGAGAGAGAGCAAGACCTTTGAGAGATACTACCTGCGTAAATATGAATTATCTCTTCGCTAATTGAAATCTTTTGCCCAGTCAGCATCTTTCTGCGTTTTCAGTATCTCATATAAGAAGCTTTCACTGTTTTCCTTATCTAAGAAATCAGTGGATTCTACTAGATAACCTCCAAATTCCCTTCCCCTCCAATAATCTAGAGGTTTGTATAAGTATTTGCTGATACCCACAGAACACAATGTTGTATCTATCTTATTAATATATAGTAGGCACCTATTAAGCATGATAAATTGCCTCCTTCTAATATAGTAACATAGTTCATCAGAAAATTCCACGTGTAAAGATATCCTAATGGCGTTCATTGAACTAAAGATAAGAAGCACTCCTTGAAAGCTGTTACGACTTACAGTGCTAGTGATCCATGGTCTAAAGACTCCCCTAGTAGTCATTGACACGAGGTAGCCTTCAAAGGCTCTTTCCAGTCAATCATCATGATGACCTGTGATTAAAGTGCTCCCCCTCTGAATGCATAGACTGTGCTGTAATTTAATGTCCATGTAAGTGATATTTAAGCATCATATTCATCAATGATGCTTAGATTAGGGATCCCACACCATGCATTAGGTCACAGTTCTGAGCTGAGAAGGAGCCATCTTACTTACCATCATCTGTTTAAATAAAATAGAAGTAGTTTTTGTTTGTAATTGAGTGGAGAAAAGACCAAAAATAGACATTTTATTACTTTCAAACACCTATATTTTGTATATTTTGTTGAACACAACCATTATTGAGAGGCAGAATTTTACTATGGAGAGAAAACTTGCCCTCAATCATGGTGAACTGGGTTCAAGTACCATCCAGGACACAAACTGGCTCTGTGACCCTGGGCAAGTCATTTAAACTGTCAGTACCCCCAGGCAACTAAGTAAATTATAAATAATAAGACTTTTTGCTGATCTGCTTTCATTGAAGGAATTGGGGAGCTGCCTTCACTGATGAAATCACAGACCCAGAACAATAACAACATTATTGGGTAGGTGCTAGGGTAGGATGAAGTCAGTTCAAACCAGGGCAAGCCAATTGTTAAATTTTCAGTGTGGGTATTTATACCTTGGAAATTAGAAAATGCTATAAATCAGGGCTGATGTATTATTTTGTTGATGGTCTATATTTAAGAAAGTGATAGAGAAAATATTAATGTAGACTAAACCAAAAGTGGATCATGATTTTTTTTGAGAGTCCATTATAAAATTTTCACTAGCTTCCCCACTCCCCTGGATATTTGTTTCTAAACGTGATGCTTATTTGGGAACCAAAATAGTAATTAATAGTTCAGAGGCTGTTTTCATTAATCTTGAGGCCAGAATAAGAAGAAATGGGTTTAAATTGTATATCAAAGGCCTTCAGTCATATCTAAGATCTTCCTAACTATAATTACTGGGGAATCAGACACTGATATGCCTTACTCTCTCCATTGACATTATCCCCACATTCTACCTCATGTACTCTAGGGAGCTATTCTAGGGGAACACAAGCTATGTAATTCTCCATTAAAGTGAGAAAGAACGTCTTGAGTATAGGCCTAGAAACAAAATAGACGTCCTTTATTTGAGGTTCAGCCTAGCTAAAACACCAAGGGAAGATCTCTTTCAGTGGAAGTAGTACCTGTGTTAGTAAATACTGAATCACTAGAAGATAATGCAGTTTCCTAAGGAAAATTGTAGAATCATTTTTGCTGGTGAGGGTTAGGAGAGCAGAGATGGAACATATTTAAAAACATTAATTTCTGAAATATTAGTGTGTATTCTTAAAGGATTTAGAGAAATTCCTTAATATTGAATGGCTATTGAATTATTTTAGGGAAGCCATGAATTTAAGCTGTTCTCTCTCTCCTGTTTAAAAAAAAATCTGCCAGTACCCAAATGAAAGAAAGGGGGAAACATGAAATAAACAGCAGACATTTTGAAAATTTTGAAATAATTTATTTTAAGTTTCCTTATAAGTTAAAGAAAATGTATGAGGAAAAGTGCCCTTTCATAACCTATAAATGTTAAGTCTACTACACTGGATAAATGGCAAAGTGGAACTTACCTTCAAAAGTACAGTGCATAGCCCATTGTCAAGTCATTGAACTGGAACTGACTACTAATTTGTACCAGCCTATTGCTAAGAGAAATAAGTGTCAGGGGAGGATGTGTGAGAGACTTTTTTTATTAAGGTCAAGGAAAGGAGAATGCACATGTAAATGTGTTGAGACATTTTCTTCACCCCTTCATGTTTGGCTTTAGTCTCTAGGTCAAATAATGTTATACTGATGGATGGGCAACTTTTGACCAGTTTGATCATGGTCTCAGTAGGCTGGAACGCAACATCATAACAACAGCCTGGCATAGTCAATGTATAGTGGTTGAAAAGTTTTTGTTTTGTTTTGTTTTAAATGCACTAAAGGTAAGTAGGTCTCTCCCTGTTAGAAGACCACATCTCAGGAAGCATCTACCAAGACCTTCCAGAAAAATTGGGATTACTGTCAAAGCCAGAATGTTAAACTGGTTTATCCACCATTCTGTCCCAGGCTGATACTGTTTTAATTTAGTCTACAGTCTTGCCAAAAATGGAGGAGGTGGTAGAGGTTAGGATTAGATGATTTTCCAGGTTTCATTCCCTCTCATAATTACATGGTCACAAGTAATTGTTTGGCAGGGTACCTGTTGGTATCATCAACAAACACTGATTGAGGGCCTGCTTACTTTGGTGGGGCACTGTGCTTGGTGAAAGGTCAAAGGAGAGGTACAAGACCTAATCCCTGTCCTCCTAGAATGTGCTGAAAATATTGGACATGTTCTTAAAAATGGAAAACAATACAAGATAGTTTATGCTTTGTGCCTCATAGACACTCTAGGCGCACTACGCAATAGTGCACACAATTCTGCTGGTTATAGTTCCTGTAGAATAAAATTCCTGTATTGTAAAAGTTGGTCTAAAATTCCCAGTGAAGTCTTGTGAACAACCACACTCCAGAAACTCATTTCCTCAGTTTCTAGGTCATTATATTAAATTGATTGTCAGTTTGGACATGTCAAGACCTGGTTTTCAGTCCTGCTTCCAAAACATAATAGAGATACAGGAATGGAGCTACTACCCTCTTTTTCCTGTCCCAGATACTTTAGAGATAGCTTTCCTTTGTTGCCCATTTTGAATCTTCTGGGAAACAATGGATTTAGAGAAGGACTTCCCTCATGCAGATAAAAATGGTTGGTTTCTGTACCCAGGAGCATCCACACTTCCCAGATGCAGGTTGGCCTAAAGACAAAAGGAGCAGTTAGCCTGGGGACTTCCAAAACTCTACCATACAAATGGCTATGTAAATAATAATCCATCATTGGAGGAGAGCTGATGTTAAGGTGATTCTCCAGAGCCTTGAATGTTCTTTGAGAACCCTTGTTCCGACTGTGATGTTGGGGGAAATGCATTCATGCCATCCCAAGCTGGCATTTGGGATACATTTTCCCAGAGAAACAAAGTTGTAAGTGGTGGCTAGGAATAGTTGACATAATACTATGTATATTATATTATAGTTCCCATTAACTTGCTGACTCAATTCCTTTCCTTATTCCAGTCCATATGTCACATGACTATCAAAGTGATTTTCCTTAAATACAGTTCTGACTATATTATTCTTCTACTCAGTAAACTCAAGTGTCTTCCTATTGCCTCTAGGTTAAAATGCAGTATCTTTTTTTGGCTCTGAAATTGTCCCAGACTTTTCCCCACCAACTTTTCGCTTGTAACAACTTGGTTCGTTCATTATACAGTTTTCCCCTTCCCACACTGCATAGTCCAACCAAACTGTCCTTCTCTCAGTTCCTGAAGGTTGTCATTGTTAGAGTCATTGTTGCTATCTGTCCTTCATTCTCAAAGAGGACCATGGCATCAGGAAGGTGATGCCATGAGTTGCAAGTGAATTGGATTTAAGTGAGAGAGGGCTGTGCAAAGTCACCAGCCTCACTCTCTCCTCCAGAGTCATCTGAGTCCAGTGGCAAGATATAGATCATGATGACTGGAGATAGAGATGAAGTAGGAAACCTTGGCCTTTTTAGTTAAGGTCTTTCCCGGGTTACAGTTTGACTGAAGCAAAGGGGAACCACTGAAATTGATTGAGTAGGGGAGTGACCTGGTCAAACCTGTGCTTGAGGAAAATCACTTTACCATCTGAATGAAGAATGGACTGGAGCAGAACTAGAACTGAATCTAAGCAACCATTTAAAGGCTATTGAAATTGCTCAGGATATGACATGACACAGATAGCTATAATACAAAGTGAAATGGAAAAGGCGTAAGGGAGAGCTCTAGACAAAGCGCTTTAGGAAAATTGACAAAGGAAGAGAACACATTCAGCTTTGAAATCTGTCAGGTGAAGATCTAGTTTATTTAAATCTTCCATGCAAAGCAGTCTCATCTTTGTCAAAAGAAAAAAGACCTCTGCAGCACTCTAGAAGGCCCTGAAGGGTATCTTTAAGTTACTGTGTTCACGTTATAAAACACAGGCATAACTTCTTTACTAAACTCTATGGGTGTGAATTATCTTTGATCTTGAAGACAACTAAAGATAAACTCATATGTCTCCTACCAGTTAGCATCATGAATGTGCTAATAATTTTCTCCCTTACTCAAGGCAAGAATCTCTCAACTGTTGTCTCTCCAGATGATAATGAAGTCTCTTATTTGTAATGTTCACAGCATTGTTCCCTTGTCTTTCTGTTTTAATAACAGCGGGTGTTTGTTCAGTACCTTTCTCTGACAAGCTTAAATCATCTTGCTGTTCCTATCTGATTAGTCTTCACAACATCCCAGGGAGGCAAGTTGAAGAAAAAGATGTATTATTTTCCCTATGAATAATAAAACACATTGAGACTCCCTGAAGAAGCATGGAGAGCCAGGAAGACCCTTTGACTTACCCAGTCCTGGTTTTTTGCTCTACACTAGACCCTATGTAGCTTGTTTCTCAATTTGGCCTGAGGAAAGATTCCTATAGTTTAAGTCTTTAACTAGAACAATAACACATATGCAGAAAATTACTGTGAAGAAACCACAGCTACTAATTTTCACCACATGACTATCCATGGGAAAAACCTGAGGTTTTTCTGTGAAATGCTACAAAAGTATTTCTTTTTCCCATGAGCTAGTCTCACCATTCCCAATAGTAAACATTGAATTTTTCACTATATACAGGACAAAAATGCTTTATGACTAAAGCAATGACCACACAACAAAGCATTGCCATTTTCCCAAGGAAGAATGGGTGGGTGGAAGTGGGGGGGTGTCTTTAATGAAGTGTGCTAGAAGGCAATTTCAAATCCCAGAAGCCATTATTCTTAGGACCACGTTTTGTAATCCAGATAGTATATAGAATGACAAGAGAATTGCAGTTCTTGTTGTCTTGGTGTTTATATTTTAAAATATAAACTCTATAGGGTGTCCATTCATATAGAGGCTGAGCAAAGACTCTATCAATCATAAATGCCACATTTTTAATGCCTGCTCTGAGTAATCTGTTTTTTCTCCCAGGCTCAAGGATTTTCATAAAAAAGACAAAGTAGTAGGTAGATGGCATAAGTATTCCTTTATTTCCAAAAGTTAGTTATTAAGTGAATAGTATACCCTTCCATCTCTTCTCTCACCCCCACCTCCACCCCCCATTACTGTCCTTTGATGTATCAGAGACAGAAGGAAATTTCACAACATAAGCCAGTTATTGTAATGCTGCTTTAACAGTGACTTTTGGTTGGTCCATTCATTCTAAACTGAGAACTGAAAGTGAGGATAGAATGATTCTGAATTTGCTGTTCTAAATTCCCTTAAACTCATATTCCTCCTGACAGGGGGATAGACCTCTTTAAGAGGACATAGCATGTCCTTTCTGCAACATAGAACAAGTTGTCATTTTTCAAAAATCCTTTTGGGCATACTACTGTTAGGTTAGCAGTTAATTTGATATAGCAAGGATTTTTTTCCATTCATTAGTATGGGTAATCTCTCAAGCACAGTAGATCACAACTCCTTGATGACTTTAAGACATGATCTTTTAGCCAGGAAAAAAATCATCAACCAGTCGTTGAACTTCTGGAATCCATTCTGTTTGAGCTTAGCTAGAATGATTCTTGGACAAAAACCACCTGTTCTACCAATGGACCCAGATACTATGATGAGGGATCAAAGGAACCTTTAGTCCTCAGTGCCTACTACAAGGAGGACAAATTAAGTAGAAGAAATTACATGAATTTGGAAGACTTAGCAGTGCCTTGCAGGAAGAAACAAAGTTTAATGTGAAAATGTGTATAGTAATTGGAGAATTTGGCTTTTACCAAAAATTTCATGTTTGCCGCATAATCAAAACCACATGCTTTTTCACCTGCTGTGTGAGTATACTTAATGGTGAGTCCATCAATCATTGCTCCTGCCTAAGAAGCTTGTGGAGTTTTCTTCACTTTTCTAGCTTTTTTGAAGAAGGAAACGGCAAAAAAAGAATATCCTTTGTTTTTTTTTATGTTTCCCTTCCCAGTATATCCTTCTCCTGTCCCTTCCCCAAAGAGACATCCCCAGTAACAAAGGATAAACACAAATCAGAAAGGGGGAGGGCATCAGTTCAGCAAAGTTAACTAATAATATGTCACCTGAGACTGACAGTTATGTGCAATGTTCCACTTCTGTAAAGAAGGGAATGAGGTACATTTTCTCTGACATTGGATCTCTATAACCTTTTTTTGGTTGGCAGACTCAATATTTTCTAATATGTATTTTTCAGTTTCCTGTAAACACATTTTTCATTAATACAGTATACCAAAATTTGTGACCACATCATCTTGCAGAGAATTTTTGTTTCTCCTAATTTCCAAGTAATATGTCTGATGTTTATAATTAGATCAATTTCATCCCTTATTCTTTTCTTCAATCTGTCCAAATTTCCATTTGACAGCTACTCAGTCAAAACTCCTTAATATTTAGAAAGGGATTTTTGCCCGTTCTCCTTTGACTAAATTCAATGGATATTTACTAAATTTAGCATCCCCTACATGTAAGACCCTTGAGGGATTAAAAAATACACATAGTCCCTGACCTCAAAAAGTTTGTACTCTGCTAGGGGCAAAAGACATGTACATAAATAAATGAAAAGAGCAAAATAAGGATCCAGGCAGAGTTTTAATAAGAGATTCGTAATGGGATGAAACATGAGCAGATATAAATTCTGCTATATATATATATATACATATATATGTATATATATATATATTCTCCTATATTCTTGCTATATATATATTCTCCTATAAATAGGACATCTAGTTAAGCTCCCTGAGGGGACTTAGGTAGCCCAGTGAATAGAACTCTAGACCTAGAGTCAGGAAATCCCTGAATTCAAATTCAACCTCAAATATTTAATAGGTGTGTTACCCTGGGCAAGTCTGCCTCAGTTTCCTCAACTATTAAATAGGGGATAATAATAACTTCCCAAGGTGGTTGTATCAAATGTGATAATATTTGTAAAGCACTAAGCACAGTGCCTGACCCATAGTAAGCCCTTAAGAAATGCTTATTTTCTTCCTTCCTTCTTCTTAATTTATAGGAAAGTAAACTTAGGTCCAGAGAAAGTAGGTCACTTGCCCAAAGTCACAGCTAGTAAATGGAAGAGCTGGTATTTGAATCTAGATTCTTGGTTTCCAAATTCAACTTTTTTTCTGCTTCACATTGCCTCCATATCATCAAGTTCACTTCATTTTGCAACTGAGAAAGAGGGGGAGAGAAGCAACTTGTTCAGACAGGTTAAAATAATAAACATCTAAGCTAGAATCTGAATGTAGGGCTTGTGACTTCCATTTAAGTGTTTTCCACCACCTCTGGCAGCCTAAACCATCAGACAGCTCATTTGTCTGGCCTCACCATATGGTTTTTTTTTGTTAACTTTAAAATCCTGTACAACCCTACACTTAGATGTGGCTCTTTTCTTTTATAAGAGCAGAGAGAATTTGTAGTCCTGCACAGGGAAGATGGAGAACATTATGAAGCTGGTGGAACATGATCTATCCAATGAAGACAGAGGATGATTTTGAAGGATGGTGATGCACTGCCAATACATTGTAGGCACAGGGGTTTCATGGAGGCGTAAGAGTACAAGAAGAGATCAGAGAGCAAAGTGGAGTTCAGTTTGGCCAGAATTCAGTATGCATTATGAGGAGCAAAAGGAAATAAGATGGAAAAAGGGCCTTATAGGAAAGTTCATTATGGATTGTGTTGGAGGTTGTACTCATAACAGTGAAATAAAAATCCATTGGAGTATTGAAGTATTTCTTTCCAATATCTCATCATGTAATACAGATGACACTGGGTTCTTGCAGGTTAGGGGGCTGTGGTAGTTTCTACCATGTTAGAAGGGCTTACACTATAGTCTTCATGACTGCTTCTCCAAGAACCAGTCCGTAAAAGTACAAAGAGTCTCATCCCTAGAAGGTTTTGTTACTTGGTGATGAATTTTTTGGCCAAAAATATTTTTGACCCATGAAACAGCAACCAAGACATATGGTGCAGTCAAAACAGACAATGTCACAATTTGTAGACCCAAATAAAGAATATTTTCAGTAAATAGACTGCCCTGGTCCAGATATCACACACATTTGCACATGAATTCACACATGTACACCCACACATACATGTACACATACACACACTAGTATATCACAATAGCTTGATTCAAGTACATTTAGTCTCTGGCTTTGTCTCATGCTTGAAATTGTAAAATTCAATCCAGATAGAAGAGAGCTGCAAATTAGCAGACATTGGCTTCTGTGTTGGAAACCAGTTTATCAGGAAACTGGAATATGTTGGGTAGGCAAAAGAGAGGAAGAACAAGATTGGAATGGAAAAGAATATGTTTCTATTTAGCCATAACTTTGTCAGAGGTGCTGGATATCATTTTCATATTTCTTAACATGACATTTTGTGGTTGATGGTTACAGTTAGCCTGCAGTTGTGACTCCAACCATTGGAGAAAGTTGAAATCATGTCCTGGCAAGGTGCCTGGCTGCTCAAAATAAGCAGATAGATTATCAACTCCAGTGGATAATATTTGTAATGAAAGGAAAATTCATTCCTTGAAATAAATTAGGCTTCACAAGTCTGTTAAAGGGATGGCAACTGACATTTGCTCTTTGGATTTCTTTTTAAAGCACACATTCATATACATGAAATCATCTTCAAAGATTTTGCCTAGAAATTTAGTGAAATAGTTGCCAGAGTCACAAAAAAGGACACTAGAGTTGCCAGACTGTTTGCCCTTTTTTGGCTCGGCAAGAGAGTACAGACATGCTTCATGCTTTAATTTCTCCCATGATCCCTGTACCATTAACCTTATGTTTTATTCAAGTTTAAATGAATGATTCAACGCATTATTTAAGGTATAGTCTCATGAGTTCAACAAGCTAACATCTAATATTCATGCTATTTGAAGAGAATTTCAAATAATAAACTCTGAGATACCACTCTCCCATCCCAAGAAAGTTTAGGATTAGATATATAGATACAAAATCTCTTCTCATGCCAATTTTCCATTTTACCATGATGGTTTTGCAATGAATCTGCCTCCTCTCCATGACCTTGAGGTAGAGAAACCACTGTAGCAAATGAGAATTAATGAGTAAAGTTAGCCAAGAGTAATGCATATTTAAGGCTATGTGGTATTGAATTCATATAGGTAGGTGGTCTTGGCCCTCACTTGTAACCTTAGAGGATTGTTGTCCATGCATCTAGTCCTAGCAAGGACTAGAGAGGAAAAAGCAAAAAAATTAAAAAAAAACTTGCAGTGAAAAAAGAAATCCCTGGGGACTCTTCCTTCTTTCTGGCATTGTTCTCAAACATCTCTTGACATCAATTCTCAGGCTGACCTCCCCCAACCTTCAAGAGAAAAAGCTTCATATTTGAACTTTGTGACAGCAGTTCTCTATCATGCAGTAATGTTTAGAGAAACATAGGAATGCAGGATTCTAAGAATTAGAAAAGACCTTAAAGTTCACCTAGTTTACAATACTAACTAATTTTGTAGGTGAAGAGACAGAGTCAGAGAGTTAAATAAGATGTTGGAAGAGGATTTAGAAATTACCTAATCTACTCCCTTCTTTTAAAGATGAAGAATCTAAGGCCAGGAGAGTTAAGTTAATGACACATTCAGATGAAATGAGCATATACATTTTCAAAATCAGGAATCTACTTACACTTAAGTGTACTGACTTGTTAAAATGATTATTTGTAGCCTGTACTTGTTGTTTAAATGATGCAGGTAATTCCCAGTGAGGAAATTCCCTCCATCAGGGCAGATTGGCAACTTGTTTGGGACTGATGATCTCAACAAGTGGTTTATGGCATTGAGTGGGAAAGTAACTTGGCCATGTAACCACTGCCAGTATGTGTCAGAGGAAGGAACTGAAGTCATATATTCCTGATTCCAAGGATGGTCTTCCATCCATTGGCTCTGTTGAGTAATAAACCTACAAATCTTACCAAATGACAATAACAAACATTTCCATATGAAAACACAAATTGAAAATGTAATAGATATTTGGCTTAGCTGATAAAGGTTATGGAAAATTATGAATTTCCTCATAGTATTGAGTCTCATAGAGGAAAATGACCTGGCCCATGGTTACAGAAGCAGTAAGTCAGTTAGTCAATAAATATTTGATAAGCACTTATTTGTGTGGCAGGTACCATGCTAAGTGCTGGAGATACAAAGGAAGGCACAAAGACTGGAAAAGTAGGAAGGGGCCAAGTAATGAAGGGCTTTAAAAGCCAAACAAAGGATTTTATAATTGATCCTAGAGGAAATGGGGAAAAGGAATGGAGTTTATTGGACAGAGGGTGACATGTTCAGACAATGTTTAGAAAGATCAATTTAACAGACGAGTGGAGAATGGAGTGGGGTGGGGAGAGGCTGTAGGCAAAATTGCAATAGTCCAGGCATGAAGTAATGAGTATACCAGAAGCAGTGTGTATACGAGAGTATGCTCATTATACCAGAGCAGAGAGAAGATATGCGTGGCGGGGGCAAGGGGAGTAGAAACCTTAAGACTAAGTAATAGGGTATGTGGGGTAAGCACAAATGTTGGATGGCTGGGTGGCTATTGGTTACCTTAACAACTATAGGGAAGTTTTGAAGGGTGGAGGATTTTTCAGGGGTCTGGGAGGAGATATAACTTTCAGTTTGAGATGCTACAGGACATATAGTTCAAGATGTCCACTATGTAGTTGGAGATAAAGGAATGGAGTTCAGAAGGTAATTTATTGTTGTTGTTCAGTCATTTTTATTTGTGCCCAACTCTTTGTGACCCCATATGGGGTCTTCTTGGCAAAGATGCTGGAGTGGTTTGCCATTTTCTTCTTCAGCCCATTTTGTAGATGAGGAAACTGAGGCAAACAGAGTTAAGTGACTTGCACAGGGTCACACAGCAAGTAAGTGTGTAAGGCCAGATTTCAGTTCAAGAAGATGAGTCTTCCTGACTCCAGGCCCAGAACTCTATCCACTGAGTCTCCTAGCTGCCCCCAAATAAAATTTGGGATTAGATAGATATGAGAATCATCTGCATAGAGATGATAATTAAACACATGGGAACTAATGAGATCACCAAATGAGACAATTTAGGTGGAGAAGAGGGAGGGCCCAGGACAGAGCCATGTGGGACACCCACATTTAGTGGCTACGTCCTAGCTAAAGATTCAACAAAAAAGACCAAGAAATGATCAGACAGGTAGGTAAAGAACCAGAACTGAGATATATTGTAAAACCTTAGAGTGAAAAGTATCCAGCAGAAGAGAGTGACCAAGGTCACATAGACAGTAGGAACATGAATGGCATTTGAACCTAGGACTTTTTCTACTCTATGTTACTGTTGTTATGGGGTTGGACTGGCATCCATGTCTTTGGGTCTGTCCCAAAACAGATTACCAATTTCTTCCTCCCTCAGATCTAAATATCTTTTAAGAAAGTGCATGCAAAATAGTATTTTCAATACTTATCTCTGTTTTGATCATAAAAATATTTGCATGAAAACAGCATCTTTGTTTCTTAAGCCTTTATCTGCTTTTGTTACTCATTCCCTCTTGAAAAGAGGCATAATCTTTTGTTTTTGACATATAATCATTTCAGCTGCAAGCAATGGTGATGTCAAACCAAGGATTATAATTTTAGCTAAGAGAATAAAACAGATGAATTCTGAAAAACAAAGCTGCTGGTGACTTTCAGATATCCTCAAGAACAAAGGAAGCATTAGTGCCATGGAGGCAAGATTGGAAGGGGGAGGTTTCCCAAAACATTTTTAATAGAACACATTCCTTTAGAAAATAATCAATTGTGCATTTCCACTTTTCTAGTTTGACAAACTTTAGGCTGGGCCATTTAGCAGCTGGATTTTGCTAGGATTCCCAGGTTTCATAGTTATGCTTTTCCTTCCACTGAATGGGATATGGAATGTTGCCTGAAACTTGGTTAAAGTCCCTGTTTGAATGGTGGATATGATCTACCTCATTTCGATCCTTTAGCAAGCGAGTTGGGCTTTAATAGTTGTAATCCAGTTTGGTACAGCACGTCTAGACCATTCTTCAAAGTATTATTCTCAGTACATTGCCTTTCAGTTGTAATAGAGGATCAAGCATGCTGTGATAACTGACTGCTTGCATCTCTCTCATGGGCTGCTTCATGACCTGTGGACAATATTGTCCATGGGGTTTTCTTGGCAAAGATACTGAAGTAGTTTACCATTTCCTTCTCCAGTGGGTTAAGGCAGAGGTTAAGAGGCTTGCCCAAGGTCACGTAGCTAGTAAGTGTGTGAGGCTAGATTTGAGCCTCAGGTCTTCCTGACTCCAGGTCCCACATTCTATCTACTATACCACCTAGATGCCGCCTTTAATAAATTGTGCTTTTCTTAAAATTCTAATCCTTTTCATTGGAAAGCATGAATTGATGACGTTTCAAAGTTTTGAACATTGAAATTATGTTACCTATGATTCTTAAAATGTCTTCATTAGATGCAGATGTCCTCACATATTTTGAGAAAAGAAGTTTCTGGGTTATGTCTTGTCCAATTTTTCTCCAATGAAGTCTTGGTAATGAATACTTTTATTCCTCTAAAAAGCTCTCTAAGATCTATTCTGTTTGTGCAGAATGAATGGATAGTAGCATGATCCGTCCATTATTTTCAGCAGCCTTGATAATCGATACAGATCACTGAGCAGTCAATTTATCTCAGCTATCAGTATTGATCAGGAAGAAGAGCTAAACAAATGGATCAGCCAGGCTGTACACAAGTTCAGCTATTTTGTAGACAGATTCGAAGACTCATCTGCACGCTCCAGTGAGCAAAACAGTTACAAAAGAAAGAAAAAAGCTGGGTCCTCCTAGAAAATGACAGGCTTGGGCTAGATGATCCCCAAAGTTCCTTCTCGTTCCAAAATTCCAGGATGCCATGACAAACCTTTTTCTCTGCAAACATTTTCGGGGGGAAAATGAGACAAAAATCTAAGATGCTAATGATCAGCAAGTATATATTATGCACCTATCCTGCAAGGCTTTGTGTTAGGGACTATAGGGGATACAGAGAAACACAAGACCCTATCCTGGTTCTCAGAAAGCTAATTATAATCACAAATGTAGATAGAAAGTTAAAATGAAGAGCAAGATTTAAATAATGGTTCAAAAAGGCAAAAGAAACCAAAAAGTTGTTGTTTAGTCATTTTCAGTCATGTCTGACTCTTGGTGACCCCACTTGGGGTTTTCTTGGTAAAGATGCTGGAATGATTTGCCATTTTCTTCTTCAGCTAATTTTACAGATGAGGGAACTGAGGCCAACAGGGTTAAGTGACTTGACCAGGGTCTCACAGATAGTATGTGTCTGAGGCCAGATTTGAAGTCAGGAAGATGAGTCTTCTGACTCCAACTCCAGTATTCTAGCCACTGTGCCACCTAGACGGGCAAACTGAAAAGTAGCGTGTGATTAATTACCACCTGCAAGAAATGAAAAAAGAAATGTCTTTGAGTCCAGAGGGAGAAGGCACTTATCTCTGAGGTGCACAAGGAAGGACTCATGGTATGGAGGTGAACTATGAGTTAGGTCTTGAAAAATTAATGGATGTGAATAGGTAGAGAGAAAAATGACATTAATTTGGGGAGGGAGTGGTGTAGGGTGGTGGTGAGAATGACATCAGCAACATTAACTGTGCAGAAGTAAGAAAGTCAAGAAAGTGCAAAGTGTGTTGGAGGAATAGTAAACCAGTTGGCTGGAGCAGATTTCATTTAGTAGTGAAGTGGTAAAACTGGAATCAAATTGTAGAGGGTCCTGTATATCAAAATAAGGTGCTGGCTAGACCATCTGTAACTAAGTGATGAATGGTATTCTGAAAAGATAAATTGGCATCACCATGTAGCATGGATGGAAGGATGATTCCATGGAATGCAGGCAGGGAATCTCATTAGGAAGGTACCACAATAGTCTTTGGGCACCCAGGTGGCTCAGTGGATAAAGCACTGGACCTGGAGTCAGTAAGATCTGAATTCAAATTTGGCCTCAGACACTTAATAGGTGTGTGACCTGGGGCAAGTCACTTAACCTTGTTGCCCTCGGTTTCCTCATCTGTAAAATGAGCTGGAGAAGGAAATGGCAAACCTCTCCAATATCTTTGCCAAGAAAACCTTGAAAGGGGTCCTGAAAAGTCAGACATGAATACTAATGACAAACAACTACAAAACCACAGTGGTCCAAATGTGAAGCAATTGGGGTTTGAATTGAGGTTTTAAAACCACAAAGTGTTAGAGCTCGAGAAGATTATAGGATCATAGATCCAGAGCTGGAAGAGACCTTAGGGACATTTTGCCCAACAAGCGTTTTGCAGATAAGGAAACTGAAGCCCAGGGAGGTTGTGACCTGCCTAAGTTTGCATTTTTGTCAGCCTCATAGGCAAGATTTCAACCAAAGGCCATAGAGGGTATCTAAACCAACAACCTCGCTTTAGACATGAGAATGCTCTAGCCCAAAACAGTAGAACAACTAGCCCAGAGTTACACAGCTTGTTAGTACAAGAACTATGACTAGAATCCAGGTCCCAGCACTCTCTCTAGTACAAAGTCAATAAGAATGAAGAGTTGGCTACCTTTGATGTCTACCTGACACAGGAAGAATGACCAGCCATAGGTTGCTGATCAGATATGGAAAATGAATGAATTCCTAGGAAGAGTCAAAGCAGAGGCTTGGAACCTGGGTGATTGAGAGAATGGAGGGATTATTAACAGAAATGAAGAAAGAAGGAACAGCAGCTGCTGTTGAGGAAGATAAAGAAAAACGTTGAATTTGAATGCAATGGCATGACATCCAAGTGCAAATATCCAACAGTAGGGAAATGTAGAGCAGAGCTAGAGAGCTTTGCTGTGAAGGTGAACGTGACCTTACTGTACTTCAACCCCTTCATTTTACAGATGAGGCAGCAGAAGCCCAGAGAGAAGTTCCATGCATAAGGCTACAAGAAAATGGTAACTGGAGCCATAAGAGTAAATGAAATCATAGAGCCATGCATTAGAACTAGAAGGGAACTCAGATCATCCAGTTCCCATCCCTCATTTTACAGATGAAGGAACTTGGGCTTAGACAAGTTAGATTACTTACCCAAGGTCACAGAAGTAGTAAAGAAAGGAATTAGGATTTGAATTCAGGTCTTCGGACTACCAATCCAGTTCTCTTTCCATCGTATAGTGTCTCCATCTTCAAGGGGAGACAATAAAGTTTGAAGAGCCAAAAGATGGTCAGGGCCTGAACTTGGGGTAGTAGCTACCTTTTAGTGCTTCTAGTCCTTCAGACATTGAGTGATTGAACTAGGCTCTGGGGAAGTGGGGCAGAGGAGGCTACAGAAAGGTACCTGTTACGGTGCCTGCCTTTATGCAGCTTATAGCCTTGTTCAAAAATAGACCACAACTCTAAGAAGACAATTAACCAACCAAACAAAAAGAGAATATCAAATAACAGACATCAAATGAGCAACAAAACAGATGATAAATTATAGGAGTTGCATGAAAAATGATGGAGAGGGATTCTGAGTTTTGCTTATCATAGATGCCTGTCTTTTGAGCTGATAGACAAATATCATTCATACCTTTGTTGTTCCAACTTAATATGGTACTAATCTGAACTTTATAATAGACAGACCCCATGAGCGCTTTGATGAACTAACACTACCTCATGGTTAACATGGGCTAGTCTTTCAGGAGTAATACCCCACTTTGAGCTGTTAGCCATCTGTGTCACAATAGTTAGAAGATTAGTTGCAGCAGGGATGGTAATAACAGTATTACAACTGCCTTAATTTTTGTGTGTATAAAGCCCCCATATTATAGCCTTTCTGTGAAGAACTCCAGGTCTTTGTCAATGACAGATTTATTGAGGACAAGCTTTCAGAAGGATTCTACTCGAAATACTATTAAATTGCCATCCATTAAACCATTAGAGCACTCATTAAAACTGTTAGTGCAGACTTCTTGTTATTCATGAGTTATTGGTCGTTCCCACTTCTGAGATGTGTCTGCCAATACCAGCATACCCTTTGTTCCATTATGGCTATTCAGTTCCAAGAAAGTGAACATCAGCCTTCTCCCTATTCCTTCACAGTGTTTATTGTTTGTTGGTTGGTCTCTTTGTTCCTAATTCAGTTGAGTGAAATAGAGTAGAGATTACAGTTAAGGCCCCATTCACTTGGACTTGATGAGAAATGCGTTGTCTAGCTGTGTAGGAGGCTCGTTTGCTTTATACCATTAAACATTGGGGAGGAGGGTAAAAATGATGTGGTGTTGATTGTGTGCTGATAATGTAGCTGGGCAGGGATTGAAAAAAACCAGCTGGCATTTAAATCTGTTCTAATACCATATAGTTTTAAAATTATAAATCAAACAAGGGTGTCCAAGCTAAACTTGTAATTCATATGCAATATACATTTCAAAAATATTTAATCTGTCTGAATGTCCCTGCACTGTTTTGTAACGGTATGCAAGGAAAGGAATCATTTGCGATGCCTCCAATAATTTTTTTTTACTTAGCAGTTTATCCCTAACTCTTAGAGACTAGAAGGCCGCATCAGTGGGTAGAAACTAGCCATTACAATTCCTTATGCATTTCCAAGGGACCATTGAAAAAGAGTGGGCCCTAGAAGTCTTTCTCCTCTGCGAAAATATTTAGGAAGGTTAGTGTCTTACCTGCTTTCTGAACTTTAAGATCAGTGACGAATGGAACATTGATTTATTTGTAATTTGTATTGCCCCCAGTAAGAAGTGCAGAGCTCTGCATGGAGAAGGGGCTTAACAATTGCTAATGGATAATGTCTAAAGAATAAATGAATGGATTGAATAAAGAATGTGAGGAACACTCTCCTTTAAAGGGCCTGGGAGAGATGGATTTGTTTAATCACAATGATAAATCAATATGATTAATTCTTTTATAATTATTTCGTTGATATTTGCTATCATATTTGTTGTCGATATTGATGGCTAACAGTTCTATAGTCCTTTAAAGTTTTATCAGGAAGCTCTTTTCCCACAATCATCTTGTAGGTAGATGAAGGTTGAAATATGTGTTTGTTTACACATGTATGTATTTATGATACAAGATTTTGTCCAAAAATACATTTTCAGCCTCACATTTGAAAAATGAAAAGAAATTGCTGTTTAATCCTGTATCATTAAATCTCAAAAGAGAGACATTTCAGTTTTCTGTGATAAAAAATGACTAGTACACTTGGGCACTACATATAAGAATAGATATTATGAGGCACTCTGTCTCCTTTTATGAGATGCCTCTGTTCAATGCAATGTACAGGAGCTCCTCATTATCCACGGATAATTAGTACTGGAATAAGTCTACATAAGTGAAATTACTTAAAATAGGGATGATTTTTTAGGAAATAGTGGGACAAAACATTTGTTCAGGACTTTCTCTTGGAAAATGCAATTAAAAATTATGGAAATCATTTGTTTTGCACTTGTAATCTTAAGTTAGAACTGCAACAGTGCACTGTTTCATAGAAGAAAAACAGTGAATCAAATGTTGATTTTTTGAGGGTATAATTTTTTTTCCCGACAAAAGTCAGATGACAGCCCAGTGTGGCATCTTTCATTTTATGTTTTACTTTGGCAGTATGATCATAAAGAGGATGATTGCTGCAAAAAAAAAGATAAAAGAGATTTATCAGTTTTCCCAAGGGACTCATAATTCTTTGGTATTTGAATCATTCTCTTTGGAAGCATCTGCCACCATCAAGAGTGAATGACCCCTCCACAGAAATGGGTGAGGATAGCTACTAGTGATAAGGAGTGGGGAAGGAAGTTTGAGTGAGGACTAGCTTTAGAAATGGTCAATTCATTGATGTTTGTGTTATGATAACTTTTGATTAATGATAAATACAACCTTATTGTAAAGCAGCATGGATTAGTGCAGTAGTTTCCAATGTTTTTTTGTTCTGTTAACCCCTTTTGACAAGAAATATGTGTTGTGAACCCTCTAGATAATTTACTTTGCTACTCATCGTATTGTTTACAATTATTTACTGCTTAAGAAACTATTGAGAATTTTTTTTGCACAAACCCCTTCTACCGTCGTTGTGAAACACAGTACCAATGACTTATCATTGTTAATAGTTATGACAACTTGAATTTATAAAGTACTTTAAAATTTGTAAAATATTTTTAAAGTACTATTTGATTTGGTCCTCCCAATAATCCAAGTTATTGCTGTTATTGCCAGTGAGAGAACTGAAGCAGACAGAGCTTAGGTGGCTTTCCCAGGGTCACAAATCTGGTAAGTGTCTGAGGCTGGATTTGAACTCATTTTCCTAACAAGAACTCTTGTATTTTATCACCTACCTGCTTCAGGTTAGTCAATAGAGAACCAGTCTTGGAATCAGGAAGACTATGAGAACAGGGGCAAGTCACTGCCCCTAGAAAATTCTCCAAGGCTGTAAATTGCTTAACAAGTATTAATCTTTATTGGTAGAGAATTTCCTTAGCAGGAATTCCCTACACCAATGAAATCAAAGGTACAAGCCAAAGCAAAATGAAATAACAGCAATGCAGGGATTCAATTATAAATACTCAGATAAGAACCCTTTTTAAAAAATTTATTTTCTAGCCAGTTAGATCCCAAGACTTCATTTACATATAAATTGTCCTACAAAGGGATATACAAAAACTCCTGTGTAATATGTTATTTCCCTTTACATATTCTTTGTTCCTACCAAACTGACATTGCTTCTTCCTTGGAATCAACAGTCTATTTTCTGTGTCTGTGATTTATCTGCTGCTGTCCCCCATGCCAGGAATGCACTTACTTGCTCCTCAGATCCACCTCTTAAACTCTCCATTTTCCTTCCAGATTAGGCTCAGATGCCACCTCCCATACTAAAGCTTTCCAAGGTGTTTCCAATTGTTAGTTCTCTCCCTCTTGCATTTACTTACTTATGCACATGTTATGTATCCTCTGAGTAGAATTTAAATTTACTCCCAGAGGACAGGAATCATTTAATTTTTGCCTTCACCCAATGATTCTCTGAGCTCAGTTTCTCTTTCCGATTAGGCATCTGGTAGTAGTTTGTTGGGTTGAATTGAATTATAGTAGGCTACTCATAGCTAACCTTAATGAAGCTGTAAAGAATTTGGCAAATCTTAAAGTGCTATAGAAATGTTATCTGCTGTTGTTATTATTATTCCTCAGTTTAATTTTTTTGAGGAGATGTAATCATGCTTCTTTCTACTCTTTGAACTCAAAATAATTTGAAGACTTGTTTTCTTTTTTTGTTGTCTTGCTTTGGTTATAAAAATTTTTTTATCTAAAAGTGAAATGTTAGATAATATAAAGGTATTAAATTATTAGATCTTTTAAGCTGTCATATCTTGATTTCAGGGCTCATGACTTTTTCTTTAATTTTGAGCTAGTTTTGCCACAATTATCCAGATGCACATTATCTTACAAAATAAGTGAAATAGAAATTGATTAAATTTTCTGGGTAATTGCCCTTCTTAATGCTTTATTTTGCTCAGTCTGGCCATACTAGCAAATGTACTTCATCTAACCCCTTTGCCTTTTTCTCAAGCTAAACAGAGTATCCTTAGATCCAATAAGCATAAGCCAACTCTGTCTTGAATATCTTTTTATCAACTTGTGCCAGTAGGTATAAAAATATAGCTGTTTGCAAAATGAAATGAAGAAGTAAGTCATGTGTCTGGTTACTTCTATGCTCTAACTCTTATTTAGAGACATTTTAGGTATATATTAAACAGTTGGACTGTCCACAATGGTTGACTTTTTAGATCCTGGGATTCAGAATTCTCAGGATCATTTTTACGTAAGGATATTGAATCTAAGTTAAGTGACTAAAACCACCAAGGTTAAAAGTGGAATAGCCAGGATTCAAACACAAGATTTGCTTACCAAGAAGCCTCCTTTCTTTAATTCATATGTAATATATATATATATATATGTGTGTGTGTGTGTGTGTGTGTGTGTGTGTGTGTATGTATGTATATGTGTATATGTATATACACACATACACACACATATATATATATATATATATCAATTCAGCTGACTTTAATTCACTCATCCCATTATTTTTATCCACATTTTTAGAAAATCCATACGAAATAGATATTTGTTCCCAAGAAGTCTGGTAAATTTCTGAATACTATTATTTTCCTGGTACTATTAGAAACCTTGATTCATGATTGAAATTCAAAGAAGTGACTTTCCACAAAGCAACATCACTTCCTAAACTTGAAATTTGACATTTTTCCAGTTCACATTTGCTTTCCTTTCCTTGGAAATATAAAATCTAAGTCTGAGGCTACTTTAAATATAAATGAAAGATTATAATTAATCAGTTCAACAAACATTCATTGACTACTGTCTGTAATTTATTATCCTAGATGCTAAGTATGTAAAGATGGGGGGCGAAGGGAAGATTCATTCTTTGCACTTGATGAGTTTAAAGTCTTTTGGCCAAGTGGAAGAAATATGTACACCACCTGGATAATACAGATTAGTATAAAAAAGAACAAAGAATGACATCAATGAGATGAGGAGGGAAAGAATCACTCCTAGTCCAAGGGATTAGGAAAACATCACGGACGTTAAAGGTTATTAGGAAACTGTTGCAACGATCCAGTCAGGAGGTGATGAGGGTCTGAAGGATGGTGACCATGTAAGTGGGGAAAAGGGGATGGATGAAAAAGAAGTTTTATGCAACAAAATGCAATGACTATACTTAAAGCATTTAGCAGTGTCATGAATGATGGATAAGAAAAGGGAGAAACCAGAGGAAGTCATAGCAGTTAGGAGTCTTTTATTATACTAGATGGTGAAGAGTAATAAGGATTTGAAAACTAAAGTTGTTGAAATGGGATTGGAAAGAATGGGAAGGGCCAAATAACACTAGAAGGAAAGGGACAAAAATCGAATTGATTAGACTCATCTATTTCTGAAGATGCTTTAGCATATGTCATTAAAGGGCTTGTTAATGAGCATCTAGAAAACATTGATCACAAAAAGCCAGAATTCCTTCATCAAAAATAGGCATGGGAGACTAAACTTAATTTATTTTTTAACATTATTATTAAACCAGTAGGTCAGAGAATTCTGTAGATAGCATTTTCCCAGTTTTTAGCAAAGCATTTGAAAAAAGGCTTTCATATTATTCTCATAGACAACATAGAAAGAGGAGGGCTAGACAATGCTACAAGTAGGCGGATATAACACTGGTTGAATAACTGAACCTGAAGATTAATTGTTCAATGTCAACTTGGAAGACCACCAATTGATTTGCCCTACGTGATTCAGCTCTATTTAATATTTTATTAAAGGTTTGTATGAAGGCATAAATACCATCTTTTTCAAATTTATTGATGACACAAAGGGATACTTAGGGTAGTTAGCACACTGAGTGACTGAATTAGGGTCTGAAAATATCTTGACCAGGTAAAACTGACCAGGTCAGCTCTTTCATTCCAAAACTCTGAGATCCTACGATTTTTGGTAAAGGGAGAGAGAAAAGCCTAAGTCAGTGACTCCAGTAATTCCAGCCTGGGAGACTGAGAGGGTAGGGACAGCAGCACCAGAAATAGGGAAATATGGAGGAGGGGCAGGTTTTGCAGCGATCATTAGTTGTGTTTTGGATATTTATTAAGTTGCCCATGAAATAACCAATGAGAAGCCCAGTAGGCAGCTGGAAATTCTGGACTAGAACTCAGAGCAGAAATCAGAGTAAGAGGTAAAGAGGTAAAGGTGATAACTGAAATCATAGGAATAGATCTGAATGGAGATGGAGAAGAGACAAAGGCCAGGGAGGGGCATAGCTTTAGGAGAATTTCACACGTGGGAGCAGATAGAGCAAAGACCATCAATCAAAGTAACAAAGAAGCATTTAAAAAGATTGGAAAAATACTTCAAGGTGAAGGAAGACATTGTGATCAGCTGTGTCAGAAACCTAACTGTGTGGATTCCACTTTCTACAAGTTAGAATTTTTAAATTCTACTTGTTAAAGAACCTTCATAATGGTATGAAAGTGTCAACATTTCCATTTCCAAACCCTCTAATCCCAACCCTAACCCTGTTTTAAACTCTTATTTGAATGGATTCATTCCCTAAAACTAACATTTTGTATCTCACCAATAAAAATTGAAAAATAGTTTAACTTTATTTTGGAAACAAAATAATGGTTCCCCATTAAACTTAAACAGAGTGCAATATTTTTCATCTTATTGTACTAAATCCACGGTAAATAAGAGTACGTAAACTACTCTGGAAGTAAATTGTAAACTGCATGAGACAAATTAACTCTCCCTTAGGTATAATTTAGAACAGATTATTTTCCAAATGGCTCCCTGAGAGAATTAATTCACCTCACCTGGTTGGGCAATTTACCCTCAGGGTATAGTTTATTTTTGCTGATTCACCATATATCAATTCAAAATCACTTTACTTCTATTGGTTTAAGTTTGAAAATTATTGCAAGTAATATCCATTTTTAATCATTTGATATGTTTTCATCAAAATGTTCCATGTGAAATTGATTTACTAACATCCCAGTGTTTCTTATTTTAATATTAATAATGTTCATTAATATATAATTTTATCACTTTCAGTACTCATCTCAATGCAGATAACATAACCTTCAAGAGCTACTACAGTCAGAAATTTCAGGACTCAAGCTAAGGTGGTAAAGAGCCTCTCTAAACTAGCTGCTTAGACAACAAGCACGCAGTCCATCTCTGGCCCCATAGCTGAGATGTATACTCCTGGTAGAGCCTGCCGGAGTTTATGTTCTGTTGAAAGACCCAGGGTCATCCCCATGCCATGATGAAGTATCAGATATAGGAAATCCTTATGGTTCACAAAAAAGACAAAATTTTTAAAAGCTTCTATCATATAAATAGCTGAGGAAATCCTATTTTAATATAATTAGCTTTTTGTTCTTATGACCAGACAATATGACTGTTTGCTGATGGCTGATTTAAAAATGATTCACATCTGCAGTCATTAGCTTATTATCTGTGGAAATATAATCAATTTCATGTTATATGTTGTCATTTGAGGCTTTCCAAACACTTTCTACCTCTGTTCTTGAAGGAAGAAAGTATGGTTCTAAGGTTCTCACTCATGCTGCCAGCAAATAGGTATTTGACCAGCCTGGCCAATTGTTTATCATGGAAACCAGGTGCACCTTACCGATGTATAGAAGTCATGTTTTATTTTTTTTCAATTTTCATTTCATAACTCCACTTCAGAATATTCTAAGAGCATTTCTCCTTGTTAATTTCCTGATCCCACATCAAACTTGTGCAACATTATTTATGACATCTATCTCAGTGCCCACTTTCACACTGAAGTCACTAAGTATCAAAATATGAAGGATTTTAAATTGCTGATAGAACCTCAACTTCTTTGCCTTCCAAATGGATGTCCGTTTATAAGGTGAAATTATGTTTACTGTGATCTCTTTCTTGTTGTAATGCAGTGTAAAGAAAAATTATTAAATGCCCCATGAAGCTATACCTCTTATTTCCTCTGGCTACAACACAAAAACAAGTTTGGCAACTCTTTTTATCCATCTATCTTGTAAGGAAAACCTGTGAGCCAGCCTTCCACTTAGGGGCCACTTGTTTCAATCCAACTTCTGGTTTCATGTATAGCAATAGTATCCATATAGATATGGGAGGAGAAAGCAGCCAAGAGTAAGTGGAATACTCAGCAACATCAGTCATTGCAGAAAGTCAAGGACAATGAGAACTAAAAAGAGACCATTGGATAGAATGGTGGTGGTTCTCTCTTTCTCCGTGTGATTGAATTATCAGGAAGGTATGGGAGCCATATCAGCATGGGAGATGGGCAGAGGAGGGGTCCTGCCTTTATATTCTTTTTTCTAGGTTGTCTGCTGTTCATATAGTTCCTGTCCATTTGGTGGGAGAGGGCCTCCAACTGTTTTTGTACTCTGCAATGAAAAAATTCATAAATAATAACTTTCATTAGATCTAAATCACCCAGTATAAAATAAAACCACTCCTGAAAAAAATGACATCTGAAATTGTGGTTTTGGAAAAGGTAGAGAAGTCAAGTTTTATGCAACCAATTTTTATAGTCATGGAATATTAGAAATAGAAAGGACCTTAGGTATTATACTCTAGGACAACCTCACCCTGTATTATATAAATAGATATAGATCCAGAGGAGCCAAATGATTTTCTCAAATTTGCTTGGCCAGCAAATGGCAGAGTAGGAATCCATTTTACAGATGAGGAAACTGAGGGTGAGAAAGCATGCATGTCTAGGATCATATAGCAAATTACATAACCAGGATTTGAGCCAAGATCTTCTGACCCCAAATCCAACTGAACATATATTTATTAAAAATCTGCCATATCCCAGACACTATGCTAAGCACTGAACATATGTTTTTTAAAGGCCAAAAAGAAAAAGTCCTTTCTCTCAGTATAATAGGAGATAACATGCAAATAACTATATAAAAAGAAGATATATAAGTGGATAAATCAAAGATAATCAACAGATGGAAGGCACTAGCATGAAGGAAGATCAGGGAAGGCTTGCCTTGGACTTGAAGGAAGCCAGAGAACCCAGGAGGTAGAGGATTCCAGGCATGAGGGAAAGTCAGTGAAAATGTCCAGAGTTGAGAGATGTTCATGGAATCAAAGGAAGCCAGTGTCACTAGATTGCAGTATATGTGGAGGAAAGTAAAGTGTAATAGGGAATAAAGTAGGTAATAGGTAATAAAGGGTTTTAAAAGCCAAAGAAAAGGTATTTCATTTTGTCCTGGAGACAATAGAGAGTCGACTCTGAAGTCTCTTGAAGAAAGGATTGAGTTGGACCTGCACTTTAGAATGAGCACTTTGACAGCTGAGTGGCAGACAGACTTGAATGTGGACAGATTTGGAGTGGGGAGTCCAGCCAACATGTTATTTCAATAGTCCAGGCTGGAGGTAAGGAGGGCCTGAAGCGGAGTAGTGGCATGTCACTGGAAATAAGGAGGTATGTAAAAGAGATGTTGCTGAGGTAGACTTGACAAGATTTAGTATCAGATTAGATATGGAGATTAGCAGAAAGTTGGGTCAAGTGTGACACCTTAAGTTATTAGCATGAGCACCCAGGCGGCTGGCAGTACCCTCAACAGTAAAAGGAAAATGGGAAGGGGTGAAGGGTGTGTGTGTGTGTGTGTGTGTGTGTGTGTGTGTGTGTGTGTAAGTTAATGATGTCTATGGGACATTCCATTCAAGTTGTCCAGTTGGCAACTGGAAATGTGAAAATGGAAATGAGAAGAGTATTCTTCCTAGTGCCATATACTGTCTCCAAGCCACACTTTGTGCTCCATGGATTTTTTTGAGGCTTCCTGGAACCAAGGAAGATAATTTGTTTGAGATGTAGCCCTTCATGTTTGTATTCCCCTCCCTTCTCAAAAACACTATGTTTTGATTGTTTCCCAGAGTGGCCATGTAGAAAGAGTAATGAACTTGAAGTACTAATCATATGCTGAAGACCCAGATCTGCTACTTACAGCCCTTGCAACCACAAGCAACCCACTTAAGTACTCTGAGTCCTACTCTCCACCTATGCAAAAAGGGAGCAAGAAGATTTACCTCATAGAACTATGCAAAGAAAGTGATTGGTAAACTTTAAAGGGCTCTGCGAATTGGAGTTGTCAATATGATAAAATAATAATACAATTTTTCTGTTACTAGTGATAGACTCAGGGAGCATTAGAATTCTCAACCTTCTGCCTCCATGCCAGTATTTTCTCCCTTTCTACTGTTTTATTATACTCATCAAAACTTCACTTTCCAGTTTCCAATTCCTTAACTTTCTACATTTCACAAAAAGTATCTATTACAAAGCATGGAAGCATGGGTACTTTTTAATTGTCCTACATTAATATGCTAGAAGAATAATTCCTGTTAATGATTTTATACATATATATGTATGTATATATATATCCTAAGAATAAAACAAGCCTTAACTGCCTAAGAGACATCCCCTCATTGACAATTTACTATTCTAGGTCTTTAAAAGGTCCTGAGCTTAGCCTAAGGCAAAGAATATTATGTAAGAGAAGGGCGAACTTTTATAACCTGTGGCCAAAAAACCAAAGAGGAAAAGAAAGACAAAGTCCTTTTTTTTGTGGGGGTGGAGGGGTGGTGGTTCAAGGTCATCGGGAGTTTAGGCTGCAGTAAGAAAAGACTGGTTAGCTTTATCTGTATTTTGGCCAGTAAATGAGGAGATCTATCTCTTCTATATAATTAGGTGTTTTTGATAGCTGTTATGAAAAACAAAACAACAAAAAAAAAGGATGTGTCCTTTTTGTGGTTTCTCTTTGATGGTTTTCTAAAGGAGGTATTTTGAGGATTTTGTCTTAAAAGCACTCTCACTGGCAGTGAAAAACTAGTGGTTAGTGTGGGTGTGAGTCTGTTGTATTATGTGGTAAAGATCCCCCTCCCACTGAAGTAAAGTAACTGGGACTCAGGGAATTCTCCTAGGGTTCTGCTCTATGATTAAGGTTTGTGATTTTCTTGAAGATGGCCTGGCAGTTCTAACAATGTAATCTTGCTCATTTACTGTGATTCTAAGTGCAAATTTATAGCCACTCCAAAGTTGGGGAATCAAATTATGTACACAGAAAATAGTCCACTTGACTCTGATGCCATCTGCTTTCTTCCCTATGTTATGTTCTTAGATAACAGTTAAAAGCCAAGTGTAAGACGATAAAGGAAGTGCAGCTGGGAAGGTTTCATTCCTTGCTCTGGCTTTTCATGAATGTACCTTAGGTAAATCTCTGCCTCATTTTCTCTTTCTGTTAAATGGAGCTTTATACATTTTTCAGTGTACCTGTTGCATCGAAATGTCAGTTTCTCTTTTGCATCAGAATGCTCTGGTGGCCTGGCCAATAATCCTTGGAAAAACTTCTTGGAGAAAATCTTAAGGATGAGGTACTACACACATGTAGTGTTTAAGTTTAAGTGATACTGGAAGGTTTTCATTTGAGGTTTTTCCTTTGATGCATGAAGTGTTTGGTCGTAATATCATCTAGAAAGATACTTTTTCCTACTTGCTCAGTTGGACATGCTATTGAGTTGATATCCTTTCGTTGCTAGTTGAGCAAGATATATTAATAATCATAATTTCCACTCTTTCCATCTCTCTACCTGAATTCTCCTAAACCTATTCTTCATCCTCATGATGACTTCAGTTCCTCCATTCTTCTCTGTTCGCAAATGCATCACCTACGTTCTGTCATCATTTTCCTCTCCACTGTAATCTACATGACCTTGAGCAAGTCACTGAACCTCCCTGGGCCTCAGTTTCCTCATCTGTAAAATAAGAAGATTGGACTAGAAATTCAGCGCTTCTAAAACTGTGGGTTGCAATCCCCTATGGGGTCCCAACAGTAAAAGATTTCTGAAAGCACAATGACCAAAAATTAATAAAAAATCAAACACATAATGAATCCGAGGTGTTTCTGGAATCACTTGCTTATGTTGCATCTCACAACTTCACTGCAGCCTTGGTTCTGAACACAAAGCATTCACACTTTGAATACACAATGCCAGTGAAGGCTGCCAAAAGGGGAAAAGGGGTCTCCATTGGAAAAAAGTGTAAGAAGTCCTGGACTAGATGACCTCTGAAATGCATTCCAGCTGTAAACCTCTGGTCCTTAATTTCCACTTATTCACCAACCAGCTTAGGCATCTGCTCTGATGTAGAGCTCTATGGGTTAGGCACTATTGGGTGAGAGGCAGTGAAATATTTGGCATACACATGGGCCCTGAGCTAATGGAGCTCATATAGGAACATTCGGAATGATAGAAGATGCTGTATAATCTCCAAGGCCCCTGCCAGCCCTAACATTTTCACTCTATGACTTTTTCTCTCTGGGTACCAATGTACCAACTACAGAGAGAGACAAAGGGGAATGAGAAGCAGCTACTCATGACAACTTAGTAAGTCAGTGTCACTGTACATTGTCTACTGTTATGTTGTATACCATTTGAATCTTTTAAGAAGTGATTGAGGACTGGTAATCCAGCTTCTGTGTTTCCAAATGATGTGTCACCTAGGCACTTTTACTTATTCTGGTGACTGGTCATTGTAGTGCTTATCCGCACATTTCCCAGACACTGACAGAACAGGATATGCAATGAAGATCTGCCAACTGCTATTACTTATCATCAGCTCCATGAAAGACTAATGAGTAGGATTTGAAGGATAAACAGTTGATGGCATCCATCAGGCCTCTTGCTTTACCTCATTGCCATAGATAATGAGGATTTGACCACATGTGCTTAGGTCTGTTGTCATTTTATTGATAAAGTTTTAAATTATCATTATTACATTTTGTCTGCCCAGAGCGTTTATCCATCCTTACTAAATTTCTGGGATTACTTACTGCTCGCCTGAATCTAACAACCTACAGGAACAGCACTGATTCAACCCAAAAGACAGATCCAGATGGACGAATGCTGAATTATCTAAAGACAATTCAGCATTTAATCAATGTTTTCTTTCTTTGTGAAACTGGTATGAATGTAGGCTGCCTCCCATCTGCTTCATCACGTATGTGAAGCCATCCTCATTTTTTTTAACAGGATATCTCAAAGGATTTGTTCCACTATGACAAAAGATGATAGGGTAGAAGGAGATATAACGTGGGTTGAAGAGATAAAGGATAGCCATTTTCTGGTGTGTTTCATCGAGATGACTTGTTGCTATTAGCTTAGTTCTCCCCAGCTGGCTGGTTGAATAACTTCTCCTCCCTTGATGCATCATTCCCAGGGGCTCACACTCTAGAAAGCTGTTCTTTAACACACTGAACGAATACACCTATTTTGGTGACATAACCACAGTTCCATTCTTCTTTTCTTCATTGGTCTCTATAGATAGTAGATATCTTATCCAAAGGGAGACGAGAAGGTGAAATGAACAGAGGCAGAGATAAGTTGACAGAAGTCTTTGAATTCCTGGAAGAAGTTTAATTACTCTCGTTTAATATAGGTGGTTTTCCACATCTATAGGTGAACTGTCATCCATATGAAAGAAAAGTTTATCAAAGAGAATAACATCTTCCAACAAAGACACTAAACATCTATAGGATGTTCTTAGGATATTTTATAGAGAAAAGCAAGAGGGAAAGAGCTCATATAACCAGAATTATTCATTAGTTGAGCCTAGGGTTGGTGACAGCTATAGTTTCAGGATCACAGTACTTAATGGCTAAGACCCAAGTTAATGAGTTTTAATTATTAAAGGCTGATATACTAGTGACTGTTAACAATGCAGTTTCTCTAGCAAAACTCTCACCTTTTCAGTACAATCTGTGTGTTATCTAAAATAATCACATTAGGATTTCTCACTATGAGCCTCCCAAGAAACCAGAAATGGCCTTAACTACATGATTTTGGTAGATTCCCATTAAGGTACAGTACTCTGCAGAGAACTATTCAGTCAACTGGAGCTGCACAATTTGAAAAGACTTATATAATCTCAGAAAGTAAAATTGGGTTGATTTTTCTAAAATAGTCCTGAGTGAATTGGATATTATTGATAACTGTATCATGTTCAGAAACTATTTGAGGCAGTTATAAATTTAATGAAATATACTTAGCACAGTGCCTTACACATAGTAGGCATTTTATATATACTTATTCTTTTTTCCCTCCCTTCCCTTTTCTACTTACTACCAAGCAGAACTTAGTCTTCTCAACAGGTCATGTATATGACCTTAATATATTAATTTTTAGGTATTTAACTAGGTATTTAATTTTTAGATATTTAATTTTTAGGTATTTATTTAACTCTGAACTTTCGACTTTTGCATTCATCTATCTTTTAAGGGCTTGAAAACTGTAGACAGATTTTTTTAGAAGTGTTTAAAAGTCATGACTTATTACAATGCCAAAAAAAATTGCCTTTAACCATATCACATAAATATCCTAGGTATTTTCCCCCTGCTCGATTAGCCTTCACTGAACTTTTTGTCTCCCCTGTGCCTAGCACAAGACTCTACACACAGTCAGTGCTTAAATGTTCGAATGAATGAATATTAGAAAATTGCATATTATCTGAAATTCTTATAAAGTTATTGATAACATGATTATTGTCCCCAGTGTGATTGTAATTGCTTTCTGATTAGAGTCCTTTGACTCAAGGTTCTCAGCTTTCTTCTCCATTCTCAATATAGTTCCAAAAGCTAGTTTTCCATGGTACAGATTTGATCATGTAACTCCTTTGCTCAGTAAGCTCTGGCTCCCTATTGCCCCTAGAATCAAATAAAAATTTCTTTGTTTGGATTTTAAAGCATTTCGCGATGGCCTAAGGGTTCTGTGTTTCCTCTAGGATTAAATAAAGGTTCCTCTGTTTGGATTTTGAAATCCTTCACAGCCAGATCTGGACCTACATTTCCAGGCATTTTCTGTTTGATTCCTCTTCACCCACTCTGTGCTTATAAGGAAACTGGCCTTCTTGTTGTTCTTCCCATAGGCCACTCAATCACCTGTCTCCATAGCTTTATACAAGCTTTGTGCCTCTTAAAAATCTCAATTTTCCTTCAAAGCTTAGATCAAATTCCACTTCCTAGAAGGGGCATATCCTGATTCCCAGCACCTGGTGCCTACAGTTGATAGAGCACCAGGCATAGAGTCAGGAAGACTTATCTTCCTTGGTTCAGATCTGGCCTCAGACACTTACTAGTTATGTGACCCTGGGCAAGTTACTTAACCCTGCTGGCCTCAGTTTTCTCATCTATAAAATGTAGTTGAGAAGGAAATGGCAAACCACTCCAGTATCTTTGCCAAGAAAACCCAAATAGGGTCATGAAGAGCCAGACTCAACTGAAAATGACTAAACAACAACATTATTTTACATGTAACATACATATATTCATGCTGTCTCCTCCGATAGAATCTAAGCTCCTAGATGGGAAGAGCCATTTCATTTTTCTCTTTGTAATCCCAGCACCTAGCAGAGTACCAGGAATATAGTAGAGGTTTAATAAGATGCTTATCAACTGATTGATATATGTGCGTTTTGTATTCATCATAATTCTATGCAGACATGAATGTTAAATGAATGAATTATAATGATTTGGCTATCCTAGAAATTTAGAGCATTTTAATTTCCATATTTGACTATAATAGAAGCTACAAATTTTAAAATCTGTTTAAAAATTAAGGTTTTTCTAGTCAAGACCAAAAACAATTCCCAAAAGAATGACTATGATTAAATATAAGCAGAGAGTTCATTCATTCCTTTGTAACTAGTATCTTTGTTCTTCAACGCATTTCACTTTTTCTCTTAAGTAAAATTAACAGTAGATGAAGTAAGGGGTTACAGGAATGCAAAAATATATATAGAAGAAATGATAATAAAGAGTAAACTGAAATAAAGACCATCAATAGTTACTTTGATATTAGTACTATCCTTCGGGGCAATTCTTATGCATATCTTCTGTTAAAATCTCCCTAGCAACCTGAGTTTTGTTTGTTTGTTTATTTTAACTGAAAGCCAATCTGCCCAGAAAATCAATTATTCTTCAATGACATTGGGCTACATAGATAAACTTTTTGACTGAAGTAAAGTTTGATCTGACTTTCGCACTGACTTCTTCAGTTGTTTAACTGAACCAAACAAGTTGCCTTGTTACTTATTCTAGTAATGCATGCTCTGGTGTGCCTGTGATTTCATCAATATGAGAATTCCCTTCAGTGATACAGCTTGCTATCCAATATTTATTATGTTCCAGGTGCAGTGCTGAGCAAGAGGGTTTAAACCTGTCCTTCCTTAAAAACAGTGACTACTCTCAAAGAGTTCACAGTTTAATTGATGGGGGAAAATGGGGAAATTATACCAATAATATACCAATAATCACAACACCATACAAGGGTGTTGTGAGGACAAAGGAAGGTCATATAAACCTTCAGTTGCTACAAAAATGGCAGCTATTATTCATATGACTATTTCATGTTGTATTCCATATTAATCTTCATCTTTGCAGTAAGGATCATCTTGATATAATCTGGCTTCGGCATATAAAATGTGGTTATGTTTGCTCCTTTTGATAAATGTCCACAATGCATTGTTATACAAATATTGATTCTTGCTTTGTTTTGTTACCTGTTTTTCTTTTCAAGTCGATTGACCCTGGTCAGCAGTTCACATGGGAACATTCAAATCTGGAAGTAAACAAACCAAAGAATAGATACGCAAATGTAATTGCATATGACCATTCTCGAGTTCTTTTATCAGCAATAGAAGGTAAGGAAAACCTCTGAGCATGTACATCCTTTCTGTTGGTTGAAAAGTCTGTATGTCTGGTTGCTATCCAGCCCTGAAAAGTGAAATAATTGTGTCAAGTCAAAACTTCCTTCAGAACTTTCTCAAAATTGATTATTGCCCATTTTTGGAGGTCTCCCTAAAGATACTGGCTTGACCGCTTCTCAGGTATTGTAAGAGAGAATTCTTTTTTCCCATGTGGGTTAGTATAAATGGCTTAGGGGATTTTAACTCAGAGATTCTCTAATATAGTACTTTGATTGAAGAAGTTGCTGCGTTCAGGGTATTTTTCAACTTTGCTTGAATCATGACATGACTGATTGCTAGAACTTGGAAGGGCCCTGAGAAATAATCTAGTCCAATTCTGATTTTATAGAGGAAGAAGTAAATTTCTAGAAAGGAGAGATGACTTGTCCAAAGTCATCCAGCTAGATTATTAGCAGAGCTAGAATTAGAATCCAGGTCTCCTGCCTGGTAAACTAATCTTCTTATTCTATACAACAATCTTTCAATATTCTACATGTAGGCTCAGCATGGATTTTTAAAGAGTAGGATTTTGATGCATGCCCTTATTGAAACACATCTGCCATTTTTCTGCTAACTCATACAGCCTTATGTGATCTGCCTCTAATTCGTTCCTGGTACCTCTCATAAGAACTTAAGTCCAGCAAATTAGAAATTTCACTGGGCCCACTATTTTATTTCCTGTATTTTTTAAGTTGAGTAAAACTAGTCCTAATAATAATCCTAGGGCAGAAGCTGAGAATGGGAATGGAATTTAGAAGTCTTATAGTCTGACTTTCTACCCTATCTAGGAATCTCTCCAAGAGCTCCCAACCTCACAAGGCAGACCTCTCTCTCATTGTCCAGCTTTCCTTGTCAGCATATTGTGTCATATTTAGCTGAATTCTAGGTCCTTGTAACTTCCACTTTGATGTTAGTTCTGTCTTTTTTGAGATACTTTAAATAAATCTAATCCATATATTTCCAAGGGCTCTCAAACATGCCTTTGACTTGATAAGGCAGAACCAAGATGAATTCAGAGAGATTATATCATAATAGACTCCTCCCTTAACATGAAATGAATACCATCACTTTAGGGGCAGCACCAAGAATTGCCATGGTATTCTTGACAGCCTGAGAAGGGAAGCAAAGATACACACACAATTCCCCAGCTGCTTTTCTGCCAAGGCAACATGTGTATGAAGAGACATGTAGACATAAAATGGGGAGATTTCTCCTCGGGATTCCAGACTGTGAACTGGTCAGCCTTTCTCAAACTCAAGAATCAATCAGTCGGTCGAAAAATATTTATTAAGCACTTCTTAGGTGACAGGCACTATACTAAGCACTGGAGATGAAAAGAAAGGCAAAAGACAGTTCCTGCCCTCAAGGATTTTACAGTCCAGTAGGAGAGGACTAAATACCGAAGGAAACTGAAAAGCAGATGAGGAGGGCAATACCTGGTAGGGGACAGAAGTATCTGGTGAGAGGGGGCATGGCGGAGAAATCCAGAGGAGTGCATCTGAATGGAAAATGAAGAGATAGCTGGCCTGAGCACCGTGCTTTAAATGAAGGTCCTGGGACACCCTCTCATCCTCTGGTTAGAGGTAGAGAGGGGCCCCTGGGGCAGAGGCTACTGATGAGGTGTGACATCCAGTGCAGAAGTGATCTTACAGGATAAAGAGGTTCCCGGGGCATGAGAGAGAAGTCCAAAGGGGTGTACACTCACCAGGGTCTGACTTTTTTTCCTATAGATAGTTCAAGTCGCCTAAAGCCAACATGAGGGGGCAGCTTGATTAATTCACTACCTATCCTAACTCTGCAGTGTCACTGCTTGTTAAAGCTCAGGTGGGGCTGAATTTGTTTCTTTTTTTAGCCTTGTTATTCGGTTGGTTCAGTTGTGTCCAACTCTTCATAACCCTGTGTGGAGTTTTCTTGGCAAAAATACTAGAGTGGTTTGCTATTTCCTTCTCTAGCTCATTTTACAGGTGAGGAAGCTGAGGCAAACAGGGTTAAGTGACTTGCCCAGGATCCCACAGCTAGTAAGTGTCTGACACCAGATTTAAACTCAGGTCCTTCTGACTCCAGAGTGGCGTTCTATCTATTGCACCACCTTAATGATGGATGACCAATTAAGCTACTTCCTCTGACATGGTAGTAACTGCTTCTATGTTAACAGTGCTAGCAGACAACTTTCAGGTATTAAAGAGACTCCTTATGTCTCCTGTTGTCTTTTCTTCTCCCTGCCTAATATTCCTAGCTCCTTTACTTGTCCTCTTGGGAAATGGTTTCTAGTTGCCATCTAAACATGTGATATTTTCAGTGCCTTTCTTACAATGAAGTGCCAAGAAGGGAACGCAATACACCAGAGAGGGTCGAGTAAGTACAGATTCATTTTCATTTTGTAGACCCTTCTTTTTGTAGGACCATTCTTATCCTTCAATAGTTTAAACAATTTTGATCTCTTTAGTGTGGATTTTGCTTCTGTCGGTGTAGATCACAACCCATCCAAACAGCCTCATCTTATGTGATTCTTGTCCATTTTCTTCTGTCCATCCTCCAAAGAGCACTTAAAAGTTCTTGAGGCCTTCCTCTTGTTCTCCTGGTTTCTCTCAATGAAACTCAAGGTTGGATTAGTTTGTTTTTTGTTTTGTTTCATTTGGCAACTGTATTTTGTACTGTTGACTCATGTGAAGCTTGCAGTCAACTAAAACCCCGAGTTCTTTTTCACTTGAGCAGCTGTTAAGCTAAGATCCTCCCTTCCTAATCCATGGGGACTTTGCTGTTTAAGCTTTTCAATCTCGAGAAGTGCCTGTTTATCCTTAAGTTGGTGGGGATTTTTTTCCCTTTTTAAATCTATGATGTTTACCATTACAATAACTCCATAATATCTTCTCCAAAAGATAAATTAGAGATTTGGAATCTCCTCAAAAGGCTCCTCAGTAAAGAATTCATTTAGTCCTAGTTTTTTTTTAAATTACAACCTTCTTTCATTATCATATTATTCCCCTGTTCAAAAACCTTTAGTAGCTCCCCATTGCTACAGGACATTTTTATTGCCCCATTTTCTCCTGTAGAATCAAATAGAAAGTTCTTACTCTGACAATAGAATTGTAAATAGTGTGTGCTTCCACAATCTGACTCTGACCTACCTTTCATTTTTGTATCCCAGCACTTAGCATAATACCCTACATGTAGTGCTTTAAAAATATTTGTTGAATTGAGACAAATAACTGCCCCAATCTCCCTTCTTCACCAAAGTACTAAGTGATATGGATCTTGTTTGTAGTTAAAAAGAAACAAAATTGATTTATAAAGAGAAACAGGGTCTTTTTGACATTGTTTTTATTACGCTCTAATAACTGAATTAGTTGGTGTTCACTTTCCGTTTCACAAAATAAAGAAACTTAGTCGCTTCAAAAAATTAAGTTGCCAAGGTCAGTTAAATGTGAGACAGTGGCAAAAAGGCAGCTGTCCTTTTGGGGCAAATGAATCATACTTCACTGGTCATTGTTTACATCCAAGTGCAGAGTGCACATAGATCCTGGATGAGTACTGATTACATTTGACTCCTTTCTTTCCACTCCGCAGATATGTTAAGCAAATCAGTGGTGATCCTTTGGTCTCAGATAATTCCAACAAAGAGCAGCAATTTAGTCTCAAATATCAGAAAGCCAAGAGTCTTTACTCCACTATGGAAAGCAAGAGTATGAAGTGAAAGACCAAAAATTTGAACTGGATGCTAGGAACAGATCTGTAATGGTCTTAGAGGCAGTGTCAGGCTGCTTTGTTGTAGGATTCTTTTCTCCCTGCTAAACTAGGTCATTCAGTATTATCTGCTCTCTACACTTGGCCTTCTTTGTCAGTGTTAGTCTTTACAAGCTACTTTCCCACCACAGTCAATGATATTGGAGTAGAAAGAGTATGTTTCCACATCCTTCCCCCCCCCCCACAAAAAAAGAGGTTGATAAATGCCTAGGGCTTGTACCTCTACTCTTATTGTAGTATAAAGGCCAAATAATTTGAATCAAATGAAAAATATGGCTTTTGTTTATTTTAGATCTAATTTCCCCAAAATCAGCTTCAAATTAAAAGCTGAACTAGAAATCTGAAGCCTCTTTAGACTCAGGTATTCTATAAATTCAACAATTCACTTCAATCTAGCTAATATTTATTATACACCATACCGTTGGGGTTTAGACTGGTGCCCACCCAGGGACACCAAAAACTGTTGGGGTTTCATCATGTGTTGTGGTGGAACTATCTCAAAGAATTCAGAGTCAGATCACCTCTAGTCCAAGTATAGGCATTTATTTAGATTGACATCTCTCATGAAGCAGGCTAAGTTCCAAGAGAAACTAGCAACTTCAGAGAAAGCAAGATGGATTTTTATAGTGTAAAGATACAATTACATAACAAAAATTATGGATATCAAAAAGGCAGGAGGGGTTTGTTAAGGGATTAGGTAATAGTGGAGGGGTCCCATCCGCAGTGGAACTGCACAGGCAATTATCCACAATGCATATAGAAAAACCCATTTGGGGAGAGTATGTATGTATGATAATGATATTATAATGAGCCTCTCTATGTCATAAGTTCCCTCTAGGTCAGTTCTTTACCATTACCGTGGAGGTGCCTACTTAGGGAAAGTCCTTTCTATTGTTTTGGGGTCCACGTCCTGCTTGGGCATCCTGAAGGCACTGCTTTCTGATTGGCTGGGTATTATGGTCTTGTCTGAGACTAGATGGATATGGTTGTGGTTGAGTGCATGGACACACCTGCTATTTCTGTGGGAAGTATGAGAAATAGGTCTGAGAGCAGTAGCTAGCTAGAGGCAGTGGCTGGGATCCCATCACATGGACACACCTGCTATTTCTGTGAGAAATATGAGCTCTTGGACACGCCTGTTGTTCCAGTGAGCAGGGAGGCATACATGAAGAAGTCAGGATATTGGCAGGGGGCTGGGGGCGGGGGTGAGTGGCTAGGTAGGGGCAGTGGGCCTGCTGTTCAGTGGGACCTATAAGGACGTTAGAATATTGAGGCTGGGGGCAGCTTTATTAGGATTCCATCAATACCCTCTGTAGTCTACTGTCAAGCAGACATTTTGTTTTCTGGAGATAAAAAATAGTAGCATTGAGGAATTGTCTTTTCCAAATCATAATAATTTAGAAATACAGATATATTGAAAACTGTACTCTTCTCACAAACTCATTGTTATCATCATGATGTATTTATTGTTGTTGTGGCTGTTATAATATTAAGCTACATTCAACTGGTGATCTAACTACATTCAATTTCCCCCTATTTTCAATTTATTATATCCATCAGCTGTGGAATGCTTAAATCCTAGTTTATACTTATATCATTATGCCTTATAACTTAGAATAACTTAACTTACTTTCCCTGTTAACAAACAATCATTTTCTTTAGTAAAGAACCCTGCTTCTTCCAGATTAGTCTATACTTTGCTGGTAAATGGGGTCCAATTTACTTCTCACTTTTGAAGCCATTTAATTTTCTTTTAATTATGTGATGACTACCCATTCAACGAGCTGGGAAATTCTGTATGGAAAAAATTAAAGAAGAGATTTTGCATGAGACCCCAGTGGCAATGTCTTCACACCTTGACCTTTTCCTCAATTATGAATTATCATCTGCTTTATTTGTGAAGAGTATCTAGAACTCGTTTGGGCTTAAATTCCTGTTTTTCAATGGTGTTATTAGAATTCGCTTCCTTTCCCATGAAAACTCTGAGGCTTCTTAGCAGCATTTTTAGTAGCCTAATGAGAAATATATTTTTCAAAGAGCAAACAACATAGGGCAGTGTTACATTTTTGTAGTACACTATCATTTTCTAAATATTCTTTTGATTGCTTAGGAACACTTTAAAATACAGAGCAAAAAAAGAGTACTGGCTTGGCAATAAGGAAAGCCAGGCTCTCATCCTTGCTCTGCTATTAACTAGCTGGGTGACCTTGGGAAGTCAATTTCACTTCTCTTAGTTTTAGGCTTCTATTAAGGGAATTGGATTATATGGTCTCCAAAGGACCATCTAGCACTAAAATGCTTTGGTTCTATAATCTTAAGTGATGCTAAAGTTAGAGATACTCACACATACACACACACACACGCACACACGCACAATAAGTTTCACATTTTGATGGTAAATATTTCCAGAATTTCAAGTGTAAATAATGGAATGAAGTGGAAAAGCATTGCTTATGTTGTCAGAGGACCTGGGTTAAAATCCTGCCTCTTCACTTATTACTTGTATGACCTTTGGCAGGTCACTTAACTTCCCTGGTCTTCAGTTTCCTCATCAATAAAGTAAAGGGTTGAAGTAGATGGTCTCTGAGGAGCCTTTCCAACTCAAACTTCAGGATTATATCTTCCCCACGTACATATATATAAAGCATGCCCTCTCTCCATGTTCCTACTCCCTTTCTTAGAAACCAGTTAAAAAACTCTACATTTCCCCTTATACCTTTGAACCCAACTATTTAAGCAGAGGAAACTCCTTTCAGGCTTACTTGCAGCTCCTTGAGTAAAAGAGCTGTGGGTGAGGGCAGGAATGAAATTAGTTAGCATCCTGATATGGTATGATCTCATCCTCGTAATACATAAGTGAGAAAACTGCATATATTTGAAATAATCTGTGAAGCAAAAGAAAGTATTGATGTTTGATAAATGGAGACTAGGCAAATAATAGTGGTACAAATTGCAAAAGGGGGAAATGTGTCCTTTTAAATGGAAATCTAAAATGTATCATCTGCTGTTTGATTTGCATAATAGAAGCAATTCAGGAAAATCCAAGTGTAAATAATATAGATCATATTACAACAGCTTGATTATTTGTGTGATGGGTAATTTAGCACCTTTAAAATGGGAAAGTGTTTCCCAGGGGAATCATCCTCTATAAGATAAATCTAATAAAAGAAAGGCAAGAAGCTGCTACTATTACTCTACAGTATTGATTCACCAGTTGTATGCCACCACAAGAGTTTTTAATATTTAAGTCAAGAGGAGAAGGTTCTCCTCAGTCAGTTTCTGTAGTTGCTCTGTGGCTAGGAACAGCTGTCGGCACAGGTTGACATACTAGCATGGTGCCCATCCCAGCCATTTTAGAATGCCCTCTTTTGAGAATCCTTTTTACAAACCACAGTGTCTACAACGCTGTGATAAATTCACTATGTGGAAAAATACATGAAAACAACTGTTCAAGCAAAATGAAGCATTTTGGAGAATTGTTGATGTTGCGTGGTACAATATTTTAATTAATTGTGGCAAAGAAAAGCATTCTGTAGGAAGTTCTGTCACTTCGGAATTGAAGTCATTATCTGTCTCCTGAAAGAATCCCTTTGATAGCTGCCATCTGATACCTTTTGTGTAGCCTTGTTAAATATGATCTCTTTTGTTGTTTGCCTTTTAGTTTTGCGCTTAACTCTGTGAATATTATTAGACACTCCTTTTTTCTGAATTACACTAAAATTGTTGAATCTGTTCCTTAAGAATACCTCCAGTTAGATGCCCTCTCTTAACAAAATGTATCGTGTAGCAAAAGAACTATTTTCAGAGACACTTTTTATTATTTTTGTCTTATACTAGCTTTAGTTCATTTGGCTCACATCACATCAGCTATTGAGTGAAGTCTATAATACAACTTCATCAGCATTTCCAACTTATGCCTGCTTTTTCTCAAGTTAATTGTAAGCACAAAGAGATTTAATCCTATTACTTTGGGGTTTGTTTGGTTATCTGCTAGCATCTCCCTTTTTGAGCCATACACAGATGAATGTTTATGGTTTCGTTTATCTTAGCTAGAAAAAGTAGTCTTTGGAAGACTGGAAGTCATCTCACAGGGTGTTTACAATGTATGTAAAATATAGCATCCAATTACCACTATTTAAGATGGCAACTTTTTCCATCAGACCAAGCAAATGGTGCTGACATCTCCATTCTCCACCACATGCTCTATTATTGTTTGAGTGCCAATGACTGACCTATGAACATAGCATTTTAACCTGCTGCTGTTCCACTTATTGTCATTTCATTATAGCTCATGGGAGAGGAAAACATAAACTATTGAGAATAAATTGCTTTTTAATATCTCTTATCTTTCAGTTTGCCTTAGTGAGCTTACTTATTGGGTTCTTACTCTACTACTCTTACAGATGATGAAATTGAGGTCTGGAGATGGAAGGTGATTTTTCTGTTCCTATAGACTTAGTCAATTGCAGATCTAGGAAAAGATTCTTTCTGAAAAACCTATCCTTTGAGGCTTTGTTCTGTAGCCAGCTGTGTCTCCTGTGTGGTATATGCGATGGGTTGGCTGTTAGAGAAGTCAGATAATACTAGTGTTGTCTCTTAGGGAGATGCTTGTTTATTTTGGGTAGTACCTGAAAAAGAGCATTCAAACTCAAGGATAACGTTTTGGTTAAAGGAACAACTGGGAATTGCTTCATATGAATCAAGTAGCTTGTGTTTCTTAAGTTAGGGAGTCTTGAAAACGTCATTAAAATAATGCAAGCTGGAACTTGAAAGATGAAGTGTAGGCATTTAAAAAAATGCCCTTTTGTATAGTATAGATTACGAGGTCTCTGAATGTGATACACAAATTAGATACAGTGTGAGACCACAGAATAGTGTGTCTATGGACAAAGCGCTTCCAAATTCTGTAATCAGAAGCAAGCACAGGTGTGGGTAATCCCCTGCACATTTATAGATAGCTTTGGAATGTAGGCAGAGGCACACACTCAGGCCAACTGTTGCTCAGATGTTCATACCCACACCCTCTACCAGTCCCAAGAAATTTTCAACTCAGGTCAGTTGTTGGCAGGCTGGAGACAGTTATCAAACAGGAAGACTGTAGATAATTGAGAGATCCCTTAATACATGCTCAAGAATTGACTCTGACCTGTCTATATGAATTTAGTTACATAGAGAAAGCACATGTTTAGCAGTTTAGCCTGTTCTTTTAGTAAACAAGTTAGACATGGCCTTTGCAAAAGCCTTTAGAGAAAATGATCTATTCTACAGGAAAAGAAGCCAGGCCAGGTCAACAAGCATTTATGTGCTTACTGTGTGCCAGGAATTTTGCTAAGTACTGGAGGTAAAAAGGACAAAAACAGTCCTTAACCTCAAAGAGCTTACAGTCTAATGGGAGAGACAGGGAAGTAACTATTCACAAACAATATATATAGAGGATAAATTGGAGATAATCTCAGATAGAAGTCACGAAGATTAATGACTGGAAAAGACTTCTTACAAAAGATGAGACTTCAGCTGGGACTTAAAAGAAGACAAGGAATACAGGAGATGGAGATGAGAAGGCAAAGGATTCTAAGCATGGAAGTGCTCACAGTTGGAAGATGGAGTGTTTTGTTCAGAGAATGGCAAGAAGGCCATTGGATCACATGGTGCATGAAAGAAAGTAAGGTATAAGGAGACTGGAAAGGTAGGGCGGGGCCAGGTCATGAAAACTTTATAAGTCAGAGGATTTTATATTTGATCCTAAAGATAAGGGATCTATTGACTAAACTACAGGACTACACAGTGATGAGGCAATTAAATGGGTTCTGCCTTTGTGGAAAACAATATTTCCTCTGGATGGTTTGCAAATAGACTACTTCACTCTACCAGAGCAGAAATAGCCTTACATGTGACAACTCAGATATAATGGAAGAAGAATGCTAGATTTTATTCTTCATCAGCAGTTTACTTTCTCTGTATAGCAGTTAACTCTGAATTTTATTAATTTCTAAATTCCAAGTTTCACATGGAGTGGAAAAGTGAAGATAATGTTCTTTCTGAATCATTAGCAGCCAGAATCAGTTCTGTACCTCATTGTGAACTAGAATCAGTTTTCTGTGGTAGAAGAAAAGGGGGCTTTTATTTTCCCTTCAGAATTTACCATTGTAGGATCCCAAGAGGGAATAAGGATTGAAAGAACAGGTTGATCTAAAAACAAACCCTTTTTTTTAAATAAACCTCAAAATGAATTCAGTTGCTGATTGGTAGAACTATACTCTAGAGACATTACAATGATGAAATAAATATTTGATTCAACACTGTGATTTAATCCAGAAGTGTAATACTTGGTAGAATTCTCCCTTTCTATCTCTGCAGCACTTTTCTATAGACCCTCTGGAACCAGGGAAGGAAAATTCCCTCCTTCCGCTGTGCCTTTCTGTAAATGCTTACGCAAACAGAGCATTTCTCTGTGGGTATAGCAACCTGACCTCCAGCCCACCAGTTTAGGAATCTGGCTGCATACCAGGGTAAAAACTGATCCCTACAGTGTCAGAAATAGAATTGATGGGAATCTCTTTAAAGACTGTCAGTGTTCAATTCCCACCCTAATCTGAAAGGCACAAGACCTTTGTTTATCTTGCAATAACTGCAGACTGGACTCTGAGTCCATGATTACTGAGTATGTGGCATAGATTATTAGGTCTAGAAGGAACCAACTAACCTCCTCATATTTTATAATTGAGGAAACTGAGATCTCAAAAATGTTAAGTGACTTGCCCAAAGTTACAGATTATAACCCAAGTATTTTGATTTCTTTTTGAGTATAGTCATTCTATAATATGATTGCAATGCCACTAATAAATACTTGTTTTTAATAATTTTAGTAGTTTTGGTAAAGTGATATATCCATGCTTTTACTTTTATTGGTGTTCTTTTCACCAATTCAGCTCATAACCTCCCTGTGCCTTCCAGTCCTCTATGATTCTAGTCTGTGACTTTCTGTAGAGGATTTGACCTAGGTGCAGGTGTCATCCCTTTATTCTTTTACTATCTCAGAGGTACCAAGGTGACATTTGTCCATCTACTGCTTCCCCATCTCAGTAAAGGAAAATCTAGCCATGTATTTCCCCAGTAATGTCTTCCACATCTCTTCCAGAAGTCATCATTGTCAATAGCATGTCACAAACTTCTTGTGCCTATCCTACACATTTTCGTTGTCCTTTGGATTGTTTCTTTGGTCTAGACCTGCAAATCTGCAAAAGGAGCTTGGCATTGAAAAATTCCTTCCACTGCCACATTTCAACAATTTATCTGTAACTTACAATCTTGGAGAACTCTTTATGAGACTGAAGTGTTAAATGTTTGCCCATGATCGCACAGATACTGGATGTCAGAGGCAGGACTTCAATGCAAGTCTTTCAGATTTCAAGCCTGGTCTTCTATTTACAAGAGGTTTTTTTTTGTAATTCTAATTACTCTGAAATAATAGTATTCCATAATTCAGAATAAAATACTGTAACTGTGTTAGAATACTGGTGTTAAAAGAATGGGCTTTTGCAGCAGGGAACAGCTTGGGATCAGTGAAAGTGTTGCATTAATTTCCTAAATGTGGTCCAACCTATTCTCCATCTACTCATTTCTGAGCCTAGTTTATTATCCATCAGAAACACCGGTCCACATGTAGATGGACTGATCCAGTGGGTTGTCTTTATAGCCATATACTGTCATCTGAGAGATATGCCTTTTCATCTCCTTTTTCAATATGGAGAGAATAATAGCCTCTTTCACATTGATGAATTTCTCTAGAGAGGTTTAAATGTTAAATTAAAGGTTGGCATGTCTTATTATTTACAGTGGCACAAATCAAGCTATTAATATCTTTTTACATATCATAAGCACCCTTTCATTATTCGGTCTTTTGTTATAGGGATTTTGATGACATGTCTGACTACATTTTGGTTACTTTTTAAAAATTAAATAAAAGAATCATCAGAAATATTATCCAGATATCCCTAATTATATAGATAGGTATGTAGGTAGGTAGATAATTTATTAAGAACTCACTATATTCCAGGCACTGCACTAAATAATCAGTCAATAAACATTTATTAAGTACCTGTTTGTGCCAGGAACCATACTAAGTACTGGGGATATGAAAAGAGCAAAAGATAGTCCCGGTGACAAGGAGCTTACTAAGCATTGGTGATACAAGTACAAGCTATAAGCAAGGTAGACGGTCCCTGCTCTGTGAGCTCATATTGTACGGGGGAAGTTAACACATAAAGGGAAGCTGGAAAAGGGTTACCTATATGGCCATATGGTGTGGAGGCCAAGAAGTGATGTGGAAACCTGGACATTTGCAAGATAGGGCCAAAGCTCACCTATCAGAGCCTAGGGACCCGAGGGACAGAGACCCTGTTATCAATGGGGAGGAGTAGAAGTGATAGTCCAAGCAGAGAAGGCATATTTTATTATTATAATTAATAATGAGAACAAAAATAATTTAAATATCTTTAATTAGCAGGGAATATCAAATAACTAAAAATACAAAATTCAAAGTAAGTTGATTTCTGTTAATGAAAAGCATTGTGGTTCTTCTCAAAACAATAAAGAAAAAATTCCCTAAGAAAATAGTTTAGCTATGACATTAATGTGACATATGGAATATTTGTGTCTTTAAATAGTACTTTTCACTTATTTTTATAAAAAACGTTTTATTGATGCCTTTTGTTTTAATACCACAGTTATTTCCAAATTTAGTACCAGATAGGTCTAGATCCTATATTTCATCATACATCTCAGATTTTATTATAAGGTTATAAATATAGAGCTGAAAGGGGCTTAGAGGTCATCCAGTACTCTATGGCAGTATCTGTGTCATCACAGGAAAAAATCAGGTGTCACAATAATGTTTGGTTGAACTCTTCCCTTCTTTCATGGTAACAGTCAAGAATTCAAAATCATCAAACCCACTCATACTAGAATGAAATAATCTCAGTTAGAAAAGACCTTAAATGTCATTTAATCCAAATTTTACCTGAATACAAATTGCCTGTACAAAACATGAGGTCATTCAGCCTCTCCGGATGACCTCAAAGCAAAGGGAACCAACTACTTTCCAAGTCAAAATATTTCACTTTTTGATGACTCTACTTGCAAAGAAATTTTTCCTTAAATCAAGCCTGAACCTTCTTTATTGCTTCCTGGTTCTGCCTTTTGGGGATAAGGAGAATAATCCTACTCCCACTTCTACATGCTGACTGTAAGCCATCATTACTGCTACAGCTGTTACTCTAACTAACTCTTCTATGATTCACCCCCATCTCCTCCTTTTCTCACAAGAATGGCATGAGTAACTTTGTCAAATTCTTTGCTCAAATTTTAATAAACTTTATTTACAGCATTTTCTTGATCTCCCTGTCTGGTAACTCTGTCAAAAAGCAAGTAAGATTAATATGGCATGGCCTTTTCTTGATGAAACCATGCTGAGTTTTTGTGATTGTTGTTTCCCTTTCTAGAAATTCACTAACTGTCCCTTTAAGAGTATGTGCTAGGATTTTCCTGGAAAATGGTCATTCTTAGACAGCCTCCTCTTAAAGAACTGTTTACTTCTCAAATCTCTCTCTCCCTCTCCTTCTCCTTCTCCTCTCCAAAGAAAGGTAAATTTTGGTGGCCAGAAGCTTCCCATTTAACTTGGGGTTTCCTGGCTAGATTTCTTTCTTTCTTTCTCTTTACTTACTTTTTTCCCTTCCTTCCTTCCTTTCTTCCTTCCTTCCTTCCTTCCTCCCTTCCTTCCTCCCTTCCTCCCTCCCTTCCTCCCTCCCTTCCTCTCTTCCTCCCTTCCTCCCTTCCTTCCTTTCTTCCTTCCTTCCTCCCTTCCCTCCTTTCTCCCTTCCTTCCTTCCTCCCTCCCTTCTTCCTTCCTTCCTCCCTTCCTCCCTCCCTTTCTTTCTTCCTTCCTTCCTTTCTTCCTTCCCTTCTTTCTTTCTTCTTTCCCTCCTTCTTTCCTTCCTTTCTTTCTTTTTCTTCCTTCCTTCATTTCTTTCTTTCCTCCTTTCTTTCTTTCTTCCTTCCTTCCTTTCTTTCTTTCTTCCTTTCTTCCTTTCTTCCTTTCTTTCTTCCTTCCTTGCTTACTTCCTTCCTTCCCTCCTTCCTTCCTTCCCCTGCCTTTCCATATTCTTTTTCTTTGTTTTATCCTTGAATTTCTTCCTCCAATTTTTTCCTCCATCAGCACTTCATTTTGGAGAAAAGCAAGGTGTACTTAGAATACTTTTACATTGGCTTCTAGAAGGGAAATCAATTGGCATTTTCAGCATATGTTGCATTTGGCTCACTCCATGTAGGTCAATTCAGAATTCACCCTTCAGTTTTGCTTGAAAGTGAGACCCTCAGTCTTTTATATTTCTTGCTTGTAGCTCACATGACTTACTACCATGGAGAACCAAAATTTAATTATAATTATTTTTCCATGTAAATATTAATAATTTCTTTATATGAATGTATAATATAATGAATCACCAGTAACATTGAACTGCCTCAATGCATTTGTCCTACAGTTGAGGACTTTTTGCTCATACTCAGATAAGTCAAATTTGAAATTATTTTGAATTCCAAAAGAAAGAACATTGCATAGTATAAGATGTATAGGAAGAGGATTTTTTTTAAGCCACTCACTGGTCAAATGCTGAAGCTGTGTAAACAACTACAACAAGCAGACCACCCTGAAATACAGATTGCAAATGCTTTGACTTTTATTGAATTAAAAGAATCAGTAAAGGCAATGAAGCTCAGGAGCTCAATCTCCTAGAGTGCCAGGCTGCTGATAGCAGCGACAGCTGAAAACCCAAGGACCATTGCCATCCTGTTGGCCTGCAACATGGAAAAGAATCTTTGTTGCTCATCAGCCTTGTCAGGCCCCCCTCACACACAAACAGACAGCTGTCACAGGAGTGTTGAATTATGAAGGATGAACACTTTTGCTTCCACAAAGATTCTATCTTCCCTTAGACCTAAACTTCAGTGAACCTACTTTCTTGCAGTCCTAAATTTCTTACCAGAGGTTTTCACCTATTACAAACCCAAAATAATATATTTAATTTTGCTGCACAAGTTTTTGATTAGGCTTAAAGCCAAATCTGGTTCCATGAGCCTACCCAGACAAAAAAGGTTTCTAGGATTTGCCTCTACCTCCTGGGACTCTGGATTGTCTGTATTACTGATGTAAATGAGCCAATATAATGTGCTTCTTCGCATTGATATAACCCATGTTACTGTTCTGATGTTTTATGGCTGTCTTGTGGGAGTCACAAGAGTCTGCGTGATGCTATAGGATAAGCCCTGGGTTTGGAGTCAGAGGACCTAGGTTGCAATCCCAGACGTGCTACTGACTGACTTTGGGCAAGTCATTGGTTGGACAGGAAGTTGGTGCAGTAGATAGAGTGCTGGGCCTGGAGTCAAGATGACTTATTTTCCCAAGTTCAAATTTGGCCTCAGATACTTATTAGGTATGTGACCCTGGGCAAATCACTTGATCCTATTTGCCTCACTTTTGCATCTGTAAAATGAGCTGGGGAAAGAAATGGCAAACCACTCCATTATCTTTGCCAAGAAAACCCCAGATGGGGTCACAAAGAGTCAGACATGACTAAAAGCAAGAAGTCATTGGTTGCCCTTAGATAGAGCCTGGAGTCAGGAAGACCCACGTTCAAATACAGCTTCAGACACTTACTTGCTGTGTGAACCTGGACGAGTCCTTAGTTTCCTCAACTGCACCTATCTTGCAAGGTTTTCATGAGGATCAAATGAGATAATAGTTGTTTAGCATAGTTCCTGGCACAAAGTTGGTGCTATATACATGTTACCTATTATTTTTATAATTTTTATTTTTATTAGTAGTATTATCAGTATTAGTATCTAACTAACTTTTTTGACCTGAGTTTCTTTATTTGTAAAAAGAAGAGGTTGAGCTAGATGACCTCCTGAATTCCCTTCTGGCTTAAAAGCTATAATTTTTAACAGGCAGTCCAAGAATTAAGAATTAAATTTACAATAGGACAATTTAGAAAGACACTTAAAAATACATCCCTGCATCAACGCTGAAGGCAGAATTGATTTTTCTTTTGTTGAAGCGACTCTATTGGTCAATTTTTCTCCTAAAATTTATTGTGATAGAAGATGCCTATCTCTCTGGAGTGTTCTGCTAACTTCATTTTGCCTCCAAAATGGCTTTGCTATTTGAAAGAATCAAGGCCTACCCCCTGTCAAACAGTGACCAGTAGGCTCTTCTCCTTCATAGATCAGTCAGTCAACAAACATTTATTAAACATCTGCTATATGCCTGGCAATGAGCTAAACACTGGAGGATACAAAGATCATTTCAAGATGTTCGAAGTCCAGTGGAGAAGACAACATGCAAATGGCTATATACACAAAAAAAGATATGTTGGTACTAGCATTAAGACTAAATTGCTGGCCTGTCCTTAGTACTGTTAAAACACAGGGTAATCCTCTGTTAGCTATTCTGTAGACTCGTCTGCAGATTTTTCAATCACAGAAAGATTTCCCCATCTCTTTTTCAGGGCTCAGTTGAAATTTCTTCTCACCATAAGTCCATAGGCCAAGTAGAAGGAAACTTTATTCTAGTAGTCGCCTTTTTAGATTATGGGTATTGCAATAGAGACTTAATGTTCTCTTGATCTTAAATTTACAGATGTAATATTAATGATTCACCAAGTTTACTTAGTGATTGATGGTCCATAAAACATTCACCCGACAACAACTCAATGAGATATGTGTTGCAACTGTTATTATACTGTTATTAGACTGTTATTAAAGATGAGAGAACTGAAGCTCAAAGAGGGTTACTTATAATCACAAAACTAGTAACTGGTCCACCTACAACTTCAGCCCTGTCTTCTTGACTCCCAGGTTGGAAGATAGCAGGAACCCACATTTATATAGCATTTGATAGCTTACAACATTTTTCTCTCAACAAATGTATGAGGTTAACAGTACAGGTTATCATAATCTCGTTTTGATAGATGAGAAAACTGAGAGAAATAGATTTTCGAAAGAAACAACTAAAAATTGCTTGAGCTAGGACATGAACCTAGCTAGACTCTAACTGCCTAAAACAATCAAAATACTTAGAAATATTCAAAGGAACAGCTTATACATTAGATTAACAAAATTTTCTCCCCTTTTTTGGTAAAAAGTTCCAGATTCTCAAAGCAGTTTGTGCTGCAGAATTCATACCTTCTGTCTAATAACCTTCAGGCTAACTTTGAGTGTTCTTGACAAAAGGAATGTGACATCCAAAAAATTATTGAATTTAGTAGCCACCCCTTTGCCAAAAGACAGAAAGAGAGAGGGGAAAGAGAGAGAGAGAGAGAGAGAGAGAGAGAGAGAGAGAGAGAGAGAGAGAGAGAGAGAGAGAGAACCTTTTTACTTTGCAAGCTTAACAGATGTGTCAAAAGATAATTCATTACATAATAATTAATTGAAATTTATGCAAGTGTTGGCTCCACCTGATTTGTTTCCTTTAGGTATAGCTCTCACATTGACCTCTATTTTCCTCAAATACATTGTACAGAAACATTTGTTATCCTTGATAAGGGGGAAAATATGGCACAGTGCCCAGCAGATGTATTTTCTGAGTCATTAACCCAGATTTCTCCACTCTGAATTTTCTTGGAAAAAAAAGTTTTCAGTTGATTGACAGCTGAGTTAGGCTCTTAGCCAAAATCTTCTGTATGAAGTCTTTTAATTTTAGTAACTACCAAATGGAAATTTGAGAATGTGAGGTTTCTTCATGCAATCAAGTAGAAACGAATCCCATCCAGGTGGACTGATTCTTGACTAAGAACCAAACCATACTTGGAGTTCCAAGTGCCATCTTCGCTGAAGCAGGACTGGGCCTTGACTCAAGTTCCTGACCTGAAACAACTGGTTGCAATATCTACCCACATCATTCAGTGTCTGAAAACCACAGAGTCTGCATCAAGAAGCAGCTGCCAGAGCCCTGCCTGCTTCATGAATAGCAGTAATAGTTGAGTAAAGTTATAACCGATGGCATATTTCTGTCCTTGCTCAAAGGGCCTTTTTTGGTCCAGTGGGTGTTTGTGATATTTCATACCATGTGTTCATCCCAGGGCCTACTCGTTGACATGTGACTTAGATTACTTTCCTTGAGAGGACAGTTTTACCACAGGAATCAGGAAAATGGTAGAAATAAAAATGCAAGTGGTTGCCAGTAAGTGTAACAACCTTTACTAAGTTGTTCTAAAACATTTTTGTTTTTCTGTGGGACAGGATGGGGTTAGAAGTTGAGTGAACAGTGTGGGTAAGGTATTTGCAAATGACATTTTGTGTACAAAGGAAACAGTTGTAGAGAAAGCCAGGAAAAACAAAAGAAAGGATTGCCTCCTCTCAGTTGTGCTGATTTTTACTTACCATTTGATCATCTTTTGACAAAAACCGTTCTTTGACTTTCAGCAAAAAATTGGTCTTGGACATGAAGGAAGGTTGTGATCAGATATTCTGATCATTGTCTTTTAAAGGGATGCTTTCTTATTTTTGCACTGTCATGTACCCTAACCTCTTGAGAACTGTATTTAATTTGATGATCACACTGTGGCATGAGGGGCTAGTGAATGAAGTACTACACTTAGAGTTTGGAACACCTGGACACAAATCCTTTCTCCAACACTTAGCAGCTCTATGACAATGAGCAAGTCACTGAAATTCTCTGTGGTCTGTTTGTTCATTTGCAAAATGGGAATTTTGTAATACCTACCTCACTGGGTTGTTCTAAGCCTCAAAAGAAGTAGCGGATATAAAGGGCTTTGCAGACATAAAGTGCAATATAGACACCCATCAGTCATTCAGTCAAGCAAGCATTCAGCAAACATTTATTAAGTACACACAATATTACACGTGCTGTGTGAGGCACTGATGAGCCAGTTATAAAGAATGAAATAATCTGTACTTCCATTATTGTGATTATTGATTTTTGCTATGTGATTTAGAGGGCTTTTTTTTCAGGTACAGAATCTATATACTTCAAAAAAAGTCATCACAAGGTCTTATTGTACGTCCTAGGCTGTATAGTATTGATACCTCTACTAATCTCGTGTTTCTTTGTAGTTGCTTCATGTGAACCAGTCACCCAGCTGACAAAAATTATATTTGTTTGCAGGAATACCAGGAAGTGATTATGTCAATGCCAACTACATAGATGGTTATAGGAAACAGAATGCCTATATAGCAACCCAAGGATCACTCCCAGAAACATTTGGAGACTTCTGGAGGATGATGTGGGAGCAAAGAGGGGCAACGGTTGTCATGATGACAAAATTGGAGGAACGATCCAGGGTAAGAAAAGAGGGAGTTTGGCTCCCCAACTGTGTTACGCTTTATGCAACTCATTCTCTGACTTTTCCCTGAGATTTAATTTCCAGACAACCATCAATTGTGAAATGAAACCAGCAGCTCTTGATAGAGGCAAACATTCGTTAAAATTCTGCTGGGTTTGCCAATGGGGGAATGCTCTCATGTCCCTCTCGTGTGTGATTTCCACAAGGAGATAGACAATATAGTTAGAGAAAAAAAAGACCAACTTGAACCTCTGTCCAAAATTTATGTTGAACAAGAACTGGCAAGCTTTTAAGAGAATGCAATTTGAAAACACATTTTTAAATGTTTTCATCTTTTTCTACCTGTCTTGCCATGAAGCAAGGTCTAGAGGAGATGGACTAAAGCACTAATGGAAGAGACTATTCATTGGAATTAATCCATGCACAGGAGCAAATCAGGGCAACCAGAACAATTAAAAATCTTCTGAATACTTGAATTGTCTCATGTTCTGGTTCAGTTTTATCAGATTTGAGTTCACTGATTTAGTTGCTAGTTGAATATTAATATCAAAAATAGGTTTCTATTATATTACCATATACCCATCATTGCTGCAGGTATCTGAAGGCCAACTTTGAATCTCATAATGGCCTGTATGTGACCCTAGGCACTTGTAAACTCTTCAACAGAAAGCATACCAGAAAGACTTTAGTAAAGGTCCAATATGGCATGTGTTTCTTTCATATAGTTCCAATTGCTAAGTGAGCAGACTTTCATTACCAGAAGTGAGGCTGCCTAGTGATGAATCTTTTTTTTCTTTTACACTGTACATAAATCAGAAAGATTATTGACCAAAGCAATATGACATAGTGTTTGGAATTATGACTTAGAGTCAAAAGGACCTGATTTAAAGTCTCACTTTAGATAGTCTCAGATTTTGTAACCCTCAGCAATTTCTTTGGGTCTCAGTTTCTCTTTCTGTAAAATGGAGATACTATCACTTACCTTGAAGGGTTATTCTGAGGAACAGAGAGAGAACAAATGCAGAATACTTTACAAACCTTAAAGCACAATGTGAATGTGAGTTTTCATCATCAGAGATGTAGAGATCAGTACCGGCATCTCATACACACACACACACACACACACACACACACACACACAACCAACCTCAAGAAAATACCAGATCCTTGACATTTCAAATCACTGTAGATTGGAAGCCTGAATGTTGATGCTGTGGGAGACTTTAAAAAAAAAAAAAGCCCAGGGTGAAAGGAGAGCCAGCCACCATTATTCTCATTTAAATTTGCAAATTGGGAAGTCTTACATTTATCTACTGAAAATAGAGACTTAGCCGTAATAATTCGACTGGTAAGCCTTTTACAGAATATATATGGAAAATTAAGTTAGAGAAGAGGCAAAAGTTACACAAGGGATTCATAAGGAGAAATCTAGATATCTGAAAATAGTAGCGAGCTGCAGCTACTGTACTGAGCCTAGGAATTCAGAAAGTGTGAAGTTCAGTAGGTTCAACAAAATCTTTTGAAAGTGAGTCAAGCCTTGTCAAAGATACTCAGAAGGAATGATGATGTTTTTAAGTAGGCTAATTTTAAAACTTCTAAGATTCTGAAGGTAATCCCACTGAGAATATCATATTCTCTCTACAAACTTCGGTAATGAATTCATGACCCACCTCCCCTTGTTTATTTACACATTCACTCTTCATGAAGGGATTTCATTTCAAGAAAACTATGAATGTTTCCTTGAAGTTTTGATGGTATACCAAAGTAATAATTTGACAGGACTTAGATTGTGCCCATTTTAGAATAGAGTTTGCTCTTTTTCCGGTATAAACCAAAAATATAAGAAAATTAAAGCAACTCAGAGAGTGCTGAAAATGCAGCCTATACTCCCTGCTCTGCCTGGGGATGCCTTTTGGTAATAAGCAGTCTTCTGCAGAAGACATTTTCACAAAAATGCTCATTTTATCTTGACATTGCAGACCTTCATTAGTCCATACGCATAAACTTGTTTTGAAATAACCAAATGAAATTCTGTCCTTTTCCTCACTAATTGCATCTAATAATAAAATTAGTTCTTACTGGTTCCAGAAGCTTTGACAACATCAGATGATAATGAGCTGTCCTCCACACAAGGTATTGTGACATAAGAACTCCTGGTTTATCTTAACAGTGCAGGACTACCTTTGCTCAGACAGAAGCTTATTTAGAAGTAACCAAATAGACTACTGGCTGATTGCATATTGCCGTTTGAAGCTTAAGCCTCCCCACTATTATGTGGTCTAAGGTGGCCAATTAGAAGGAGGGTCTAGTTCACCTTTTATTCAGTAGTGGTTACAGTGATTCCTGTAGTTCCCAAACATACTCTACAGAGAAGTTGACAGTGGTGAGTCTAAGTCCAATGTCTCTGAGCATTCAATGGCTGATGTGGTGGTTTCTTCTTTGACAGGATCACAGAACCTCAGAGTAGGTAGGATTCTCACTTGTCATCTAGTCCCACCCATAGAAGAACCAGAACCCTCTCAAAAACATACCCAACGAGGTCTACCAGCCTCTTGTTGCAGACCTCTAATGATAAGGAACAAATCTCCTCCCAAGGTTCCTTTTTTTTGGACAGCTCAATTGTTAAGAATATTTTTTTTTTTCTGACATCAAATCTCAATGTGCCCAGATTCTACTCATTACTACTAATTCTGCCGAGTGGGAAACAAGGCAAGCAAGTGTAATCCCTTTTCCATCTGACAGTCCTTCAGCCCTTGAAGTCAGCTATCATGTCACCTTCTTAAGTGTTTTTCTCCAGGCAAAACATTTCCAGTATCATCAACCAATCCTTATAAGGCATAGTCTATCTTAAGGTCTTTCACCATCCTGGTTGCTCTCCTATAGACATTTTCTGGCATATTAATGCTCCTACATTAAAAAAATATATATTTTTAATAATGAATAAACAATAGATACAGACTGAGGTTGGTTAGAGCCAGCTCTAATCAGTTGTTAAATTTGTACTTCAGAAATTAGCTAATACTACAAATCAGGACTTAATTGTTTTATTGATTGTCTAAAAGTGATGGAAAAATAGTAATATTGCCAGTTAAACTTAAGAGTGTTTTGGGGATTTTTGGAGAAGCAGTTATTAAACAAGTACCAGCACATCCCTAGAAACAGATGGTTCTCCTATACCAAGGATGGCAGTCACAGATAGGTTGAATCTATTCCAAAGCCCTGGAGAGCAATTCGCCTAAAGAGACATGCCTTCTTTAATGGGCTAGGGACTGAACCTGTGATTTCACTAATATTGGGAACTCAAGGATCAGGAAAGTCCCTCTGCTAACACATTTTGGCACCTTCTCTGCAAAGTTTAAGTGGATTGCCCAGGATCACACAGGTAGAATACACCAGAAATGTGATTTGTACTAAGGTATTCCTGGCTCAGAGGTCAGCCCTCTATCCACTAAGGAATGATGCCTCTCCCATGCTGCCCTGTTTTATGTAGAGGTCATAGTGTCCAGATGTTCCCCTAGTAAAGGGGGTAGAAGACTCCATCCTGCTATCCTGAGTTGGAAAGTGGAATATATTTGCTCATTGAAATGCTGTGTCATAGTGCAGCTGGTGAGATGATTACTGTTAGAGCCACACTTTATGCACCTTGTGGCTTCAGCACACTTCTGTGGAAAGCTTGGAAATTTATGGCACTTGCAAACTAAAGGACCTATGTTTGAATTCCAACTCTTCTGCTTGCTGTCTGTGTGAACTTAGAGAAAACGCTTTGCCTAGCTGAGTTTCGTTTCCTTTATCTGTAAAATTAGTACTTTGAACTAGAGTTCCGACTCTTGGAAGGACATTTCCAGCTCAAAAACCAATGGATCAATTTATTCCCCTGCTACCCTACCCTTCCCCTACTCCCCCTCCAAAAGACAACAACAACAACCAAACAAAAAAAAAACACAACTTTTTGGAACACACTAGCTTGATAATACTTCCTGGTAAAGATAATCCAAAGAGTCTAAAAAATAATTCTCCACTACCCACTAGTGTCAGAAATTCCATGTTCTTTGTGTTGTTCCTTTGTTTGCTTTGTTCTAGACTTGTGGTTTGCTTTGATGCTGGGGACCATCTGAAGAGGAGAATCTTTCTAGTCTTGCAAATCTAAGGCAGTTCTGCAATTTATAGACTTTGTGTGGCCTCAGATAAAGTAGTTAAGTAACTTGCCCTGGGGTCATCTAGCCAGTTGGTCTCAAAGGTTAAATTTGAATTTAGGTCTTCTTAATTCTGGTGCAATTTCTCATTCACTGGCTCAGGCTGTCTCTCTTTAAGTCTGGTTAAATTGCAAAGTACCCCCTGGAGGATCAGTTATTTACACCTCTATGTGAAAGAAATAAGAACATTTGACTTTTAGGGAGTACTGGAAGATGTGCAAATTCTTGTCTCTTTGGATCTTTCCTTTGCTCTCCCTGGGGTGGTTATGTGTCCAGCATATAGACCTCTGGGCCTGGAGTCAGAAAGACCAGTTCAAATCCAACTTCACATACTTACTAGCTATGTGACCTCAGATAAGACATTTAACCCTGTTTGCCTCAGTTTCCTTATCTGTACAATAAGCTGGAGAAGGAAATGGCAACCACTCCAGTATCTTTGCCAGGAAAACAACAAATGGGGTCAAGAAGAGTTGGCCATGACTGAATAACATTTTATACCTTAGAAGTTTGGAGTGGTTAAGTGACTTCTCCTTTGTCACCCCACTGGATCCCATACTTGGTCTGCCTAACTTCCTAGTCCAGGGCTCTCTCCAGGACACCACCTTGCCTCCCAATACCTAGGAGCCAGTTTAGATTAAGAAAAGGGTAAAGAATAGAGTATGAAGTTTACAGAGAAAGGAAGAAGTGTGGAATGGGAGAGATGCTGAGGAGATGAAAGATAATAGAGTGAGAAGACTGAGGGCTTCAGTGTTGCCTAGTTGTTGTTCAGTAGGTTTTTAGTGCTGTCCAGCTCTTTGACCTGATTTGGGGTTTTCATGGCAGAGATACTTGAGTGGTTTGCCATTTCCTTCTCCAGCTTATTTTACTGATGAGAAAACTGAGGCCAACAGGGTTAAGTGACTTGCCCAGGGTCACACAGCCAGTCAGTGTCTGAGGCATGATTTGAACTTAAGAAGATGAGTCTTCCTGACTGAAGGCCTAGAGCTCTATCCACTGTGCCACCTAGCTGCCCCAGTGCTGCCTAAGGCTTTCCCTAACTAGTTCGGCTGTGAAGTAAAATGAATCCTGTATCCTGGGACTTTAGCCCCTTCGTCACAAAGTCACTGAACACCATTCAGCCACAGTCCCTAATTTAGAGCTCCATTCCATCATAAGTCAGGAAGAGCCAGTAGCTGAGAACATGTGATGCTCCTGCTCTCCCTAGCCCCTTCAGACGGCAGTCCCAGGAGGGAGCCACTGGTTTAGGCGGCCTGGCAGTCAGTCCCCAGTGTGCAGAAAGTCAGCGATAGAAAAATTTTGCTGTCTTTCAACACTGCCGTGACTTGAAGCAGCGCAGGACAGAAATACAGTCTAGGCATGAAATATCTGTAGCGATAATCGCCTATGCGACGATGCTCTGTTCTTGACTGCATGCAGCTTTTCTGCCTAATTTTGCACATGTCCCAGATTAGTATTTATTTTATGAGGCTTGAAAATTCCCTGCCTGAGATCCGATCTCTTTACCATTTTCATGCTTTCAGTTTTGCATCAGCCTAGCTTCCTCCATTTGCTGCTTTGTTATGCAGTCCCAAAGCTTAGCACTGGTCCTTTTAACCTTTGCTGCACACAGAGCTTTCTGGGCCTCAGCTGACAAAAAGAGAGAGTGGCTTCATTATCATGAGTCCCGTGTTTCTCTCACCCTTCTTAGCAAACTTACAAGGTTAGTATTTGAGCTTATCAGATGAAAATGTCACATGGAATTAGTTATCCTTTTATTGGTTTGCAAAAAGGGGTGGCCTAGATTTAGATCTGGAAGGCACTTCAGAGGTCACCTCACTTAAAATGCTCATTTTATAGATAAGGACACTGAGACCCAGAGCCCAGGGCCACATAGTTAGCAAATGGCAGGGGCAGGATTTGAACATAGGTCCCGTTACTCCAAATTCAACACTCTTTCCACTAGAACCCTCACACTTTATTGTTTTGAATGTTGTTGTCTCATTCTCCACCTAACCTAATGCCAGATTTAACTGAAAAGCAATATCAAATAACAACCTATTAGTAGGAAAGTATAAGTTCACTTTTGCATATGAGTTTTAACATCCACTATCCCAAATTTTAGCCAAAAACAGATGATTATGAAAATACCTCCCAGTTGCTGACTGAGCTAGCAGTGCTGTGGCAGTATCCAAAGCTGAGCTACATTGCAAATATGAGGCAATTTCCAACCATCATATTAACTTTGAGATGTGAGGTTATTTGCTGATGGGTTATTTTTTCTTCCTCATAATTTCCATTCTCATCGCCAGATTCCCCTACTTCTAGGCTAATTCATTGACTCTTGTGCCCTAGAATGTGGTCCCTAATTCCCTAATTGTTTCCATGTTACGTGGCATGCCAATCAGCATATAAATTGGTCTGGGCAGGCACACAGAGAAGTAAAAGTCAGTTTGGAAAAAATGAAAACCCCATAGAAGGGTAAAGTGTGTCTGTATCCCCAACTGCTTTTTTCTGCTCAAAGAGTGTTATTTGTGGTCGGATATTGTTGTTGGCAGCTGACTATTAAGATTTCAAGCACTATTTGAACCAGATTTAGTTCTAACAAGAAGCTTGAAGTATGATCTTGTATGGTGATTCCTGGTATAGTTAGAGGGCTAATACAGGATCTGTGACTTTCTATAGGGTCTTTGTCTTTCTCCTTTTTCTTCATTTACATTTTGGTCATTTATTTCACTGCTAGGTAAGCCCTCATTCTTAATCTGGGAAGAGTGGAAAATAAAAAGATGGTAAAACTCATTCTTTTTTTAATGAAAGAGAACATTGGAATGGCTTAAATGAGTTTTGGGGGAAGATCTTTGTATTTCCATTATCAATCCCTCGTGGAAGAGAATGGGTTTTCGCACCACTTTAAAAGTTTCTTTGCTGTGGGTGACATCACAGAATCACTCTTTACTAACATCACTGTGTGGCCACAGGAAGTGCTACTGGGTGTGCCAGCGGGTTTGAAGTTTTGAGATACATTAAAAATGGAAACTGATCAGGCACATTGCCTATCATTGGATATACTTGTTAGCAGAGAGAACGTAAGACAAGAAACTGGAAATTCCAGCCTCTTGTTCCAGACTTTTCCTTGTACATTCCCAGTTCTAAAACCAAGTAAATAATAATGACTAGTTTTTGTAGTTATTAAGATAATTTTCCAGTTATATATGTTGTTGCTGTTGCTGTGTTTGTCCTTTGTTCTCAAAGAGGATCGTGACATCAGGGAAATGATGACATGACTTGCACTTGACCTTGAGTGAGGGAGGGCTATGCAAGGTCACCAGCCTCACTTTCTCCTGCAGAGCCATCTGGGTCCAGTGGCCTGATATTCACCAGGATAACTGGAGATGGCCCAGGATGCAGCTATAGAAGGGCTCACTTTTCTGACCCATACACCTCCAAATCTTATCCACCTGACTCCATTCTGGCTTGTAGAGTGGCCTACATAGGTAGTCTGGGTTCAAGTCATAGCTCTGCCACTATGATCTTGGACAAATCACTTCATCTTATAAGCCGCCTTGGTGGTACAGTCAATAGAGAGCTGCTTCTAGATTCGGGAACACCTGGGTTTACATCTAGCCTCAGACACTTGCTGTGTGACTTTGAGCAAGTCATTTAACCTCTGTCTACCTGTTTCCTCAGCTGCAGAATGGGAAGCACCTACCTCTCGTTGTGAAGCTCAAATGAACTAATATTTATAAAGTACTTAGTACAGTTCTTAGCACCTATTAGATGCTTAATAAATGCATGTTTTCTTTCTTCTTTCTGGGGCTCAGTTTCTCCTTCTATAAAATGAAGGATAGACAAACTGGTGACCCTAAGGTCCTTTTGAGCTTGGAGATGATCATCCTGTTTCTCTCTCTCTTGAATAGAATGTTGAGATTTTTCTGATTGTTAGGTTTATACAAATTACAAATCAAGAGGAGCCCCTTCAAAAACCATTAATAGGATCATTGTAGTTATCCCTGCTTGGAAAGGGATATATAACTTTAGCCCAAGCAAGCTTTTTCTTGGTCTCTCAAGTTAGTCTGGGTTCCATAAGTTTAATGGGGAGCAAATGCTTTCCAAATGTCAGGGCCATGTACTTTTGCAAATAGAAATGGAAGCACCTAAGGCCTTGAGCATTTAATTTCTCCAATTGCTGCCTAGAGTTATGTCTATCTGGGTCCACAGAAACTGCTCTCTCCTTAAGCAAATTGGAGGAACACCAGTAGCACAAACATTGCCTTTGGTCTCCAGATGATGTATGGGTTTGTTTTTGAAAAGTGGTGGATGCTTAATGTAAATAGGACGCTGGCAACACGAAGAATGATGCTGGCAGCCTAAAGGATGTTTCGCTCCTTATCTAGCCAGTTACACACTCTTAGTTTTCTCTTCTCAACAGACACAGTGTCAGATAAAAAGAAAAGAATACCACCAATTTCTCTCTGGTTGTTAGTGTCTCTCCTTCTTCGGCTTTCTACCACCCTCAAACACTACATGAGAGAGTGTGTACACACACATGTACACACACACAAACACACACACACACACACACACTCTGAATTTAGAATGGCAATCTTCTGTCCCAGAGGGTCTTGTTAAAGCATATGGATTAACCCTCTGTTACCCAGGTGTTTAAAGCCTGATGCTAAACCGGGAAAGGATCTTATATATCATGCTATCTAAACTCTCTTTCAACAGCCAAAGAAACTGAAACCCAGAATGTGATGTTAACTTGCCCAAGGATACACAACTACCAAGGAGCAAAACTAGAATTCAAAACTAGGGTGGTCTGACTCTAAATCTTTTGTGAAGGCCCTAGGGGTCAAACACATGACACACAGTACTCCCTAGTGCACCTGAACTAGATTGCAATGAAATTGGGAAATATATAACACAATAAATAAAAATACAATAAAACATAGATAACATGTTTTAAAAACTAAGTCAATATGCAGCCTACAGGGATCCTTATATATGGATTAATGATTCTGTTTCTATTTGAGCTTGACACCACTCATCTAGGCAGTTTGGTTTTCCTCTTCCTTTGGCTTAACTTTTGCTCACTTCACTGTTAACTTGCTCCCCTCCCAAAGAATTAACAGTGAAACAAAAATGAAGAGCTATTTAACCAATTTCTTAGGCTTTTTCTGAGTATCTGTACTGAAATGTGAAGTGGGGAAGAGAATTGAAGTTATACTTTGTTCTGAATTCCTTCTAGATCACAGGACCATAGATCAAGAGCTGGTAGTGACTTTGAACACATTTAGTCCAATTTTCTCATGAGGAAACTGCATTTCAGAGAGATGAAAAGTGTCCGAGGATACAGGTCCTAGTAAGAGTCAGTGTCAAGATATGAACCTCAGTGCCCTGACTCCAAATCCAGTTTGCTCTCCCATGTACCATATATTGGAGGCTTTCCTTGCTGCATTACTCTGTTATTTTTTCTATGAATTCTGCCAACAAACTAACATTATGCTGGGTTTTTCATCTCCCCAATGCACTTTTCATGAAATATTGTGTAGACAGCTCTCTGGGTTGGTATCTTATACCCTAATATTTTAAACTGCATAAGGGCAAGGGACATGGTTTAAGTGTGTATCTCCCACGGGGTCTAGGACGGTACATTGCACATAGTATGTACTTGGTTAGGGCTTATTAAATTGAATTGCTGAATGGCTGTTAATAATCTATTCCCCAATATTGACTTGGTACATATTTGTACAATGCAATTAGAATTCTCATCAGCCTTTTTCTTTATGGATCTTTCAGTCTCCCCTCTCACCTCAGATTGCTAGAGGTTAACTTATATCATCTCTTCTAATCTGAAAATTCCAGCTGTTCTATTATTCTGTGAGATCACGGTTTACCAGTTATCATTTAGAGCAGCCAAGTGGCACAGGGTATAGAGTACTGGGCCTGGAGTCAGGAAGTCCTGGGTGCAAATGTAGCCTCCGACACTTACTATGTCTGTGACCCTGGGCAAGTCATTTAACCTCTCTTTGTCTCAGTTTCCTCATCTGTAAAATGGGGATAAGGATAGCACCTATCTCTCAGGATTGTTGTAAATAGCAAATGAGATGACAACTGTAAAGGGCTTAGCACAGTGTTTGGCATATAGTAAGCACTATATAAATTTTGCTCTTCTTCTTATATGCCCATTCTGAAACTTGTTTTGGCTAAAACTGTATACTACCTTCTCAGTCTATATTTGCATCAATACCAATGAATTTAAAAGCTTTTTACATTTCTGGGGTCTCTCCCACTTTTAATTTAGATGAATAAGGTGTGGAAAGTAACCTGGAATATGGGAAGGGGACCAAAAATGAGAAAACCTGAGTTCTATCCATTACAGTCTGTATGGAACTCTGGATAATTATTTAACCTCTCTCTACTTTATTTTCCTTATCTGTAAACTAAGTGGGCTAACCTTACTGATCTCTTAAGTTCTAGGTATTGGGGGATTCTCTTGAGCTCTTGGGAGAGGCAAACCCAAAGCAGGGTTCTGATGACTTTGGTCAAAGGTAGGAAGCCAAACTAAAAGCAAAGAGATTTATTAGCATGCTAAAGAATCTGCCCCTTTAAGGTACAGAATTGGCTTTTATAACCTCTCAGGCCTACCTACAGTACACAGCCAATCAGCAGCATTAATTAACAAATCAGGAGAGAAAAATAAGGCATTTCCAGGAGAAGAGGAGGTAGAGGAAGAAGATCAGCCAAGGCAAATTCATTATCAAAATAAGAAAAAATTTCCTCTTCAAGGACAGGAAACAAGAGGAGGAGATCAAATACTTTTACAACTTTGAAAGAATTCCTTTTAGACAAAACTGCAGGTTCTCTTCTCCAAGGGCACCAAGTAGTTGTTATAACACTGGGTGACACCATCTGCTTTACCACATCCTTGCATGGGTTGCTAATGTTCTATTTCTCCTTCAGTAGAGATTGAGGACTTTCTAATATGAGACCACTATATGGTTGGGGGATTAGCCCATCAATGTATTGTGACCTTACTTGGGGTTTTCTTGGCAAAGAGATAATTTGCCATTTCCTTCTCCAGCTTATTTTACAGATGAGTAAACTGAGACAAAGAGAGGTTAAATGATTTTCGCAGGGTCACAGAGCTAGGAAGATGAATCTTCCTGACTCCAGGACTAGCATTCTATCCACTTTGCTGCCCCAGGACCATATTTTCTAATTTAGACCCTCAGCACCTTTATTTTGTTAGCATCTTTAACTGATTTCCTTTCTCAAGCCTTACCCCGCTCCAATCCATTCTCTATAAAGCAGCCAAAGGGATATTTCTAAAGCTATGAGACTCACCATTCCACTTCCTTGATCTAGAAGCTTCATTGACTCCCCATAGACTCTAGCATAAAATGCAGATTCTGGCAATTAAAGCCAGAAGAAACTTGGTAATTGATTAGATGAAGAGGAATAAAGGGCAGGGAAAATTCAAAGATAACACTAAGATTTCAGACCAGAGAGACCTGGTTGTGATACTACAGGCAGAAATGGTGAGGTAATGAGAAAGAATGTTTCTTTTTTTTTTAATTTATTTTTATTTTTATTTTTAGTTTACAACACATGGTTCTACATAACTTTGAGTTCCAGAATTTCTCCCCTCCCTCCCCCCCTCCCTCCCCAAGATGGCATGGAATATCACATCACTACCACGTATAACTTCGCATTGAATTAATTTATACACTAGTCAAGTTGTGGAGAAGAATTATGACTGATGGAATGAATCATGAGAAAGAAGAAACAGAACAAAAAAAAACCCCAAAAACAAAAGAGAGAAAAAAAGGGGGAAAAAAGAGGCAAGCATGAAGTGTGCCTCAATCTGCATTCAAACTTCGTAGTTCTTTCTCTGGATGTAGATAGCATTCTCCATCGTGAGTCCTTTGGAGTTGTCTTAGTACCTTGTGTTGCTGAGAAGAGGGAAGTCTGTCAGGGTTGGTCCTCACAGAATCCATGTATCTGTGGTTGTGTATAATGTTCTCCTGGCTCTGCTCCACTCACTCAGCATTATGTTGTGTAGGTTTTTCCAGGTTGTTATGAAATCCGTATGATCCCCATTTCTTATGGCACAATAGTATTCCATTACCTTCATATACCACAGCTTGTTCAGCCATTCCCCAATTGATGGGCATCCCTTTGATTTCCAATTCTTGGCTACCACAGAAAGAGCCACTATAAATAGTTTTGTACGTATGGATCCTTTTCCCACTTGTGTGATTTCTTTGGGATACAACCCTAGAAGTGGTATTGCTGGGTCAAAGGGTATGAACATTTTTATGGCCCTTTGGGTGTAGTTCCAAATTACTCTCCAAAATAGCTGGATCATCTCACAACTCCACCAGCAATGTAACAATGTTCCAATTTTCCCACACCCTCTCCAGCATTTATCATGAGAAAGAATGTTTCTAAAGAAAAAATAAATTCAGTTTTGGACATTTTGAGTTGGAGGTGAGAGTGGGAGGTCGAGGTAGCTATCCTGTAGATAGTTATAAGCACAGGACTAGAGCTCAGAATGGAAGTTTGGGTTAGAAATAGAGGTTTGGAAGTCATTTTTCAAAGAGTGATAATTGAAACCATAATAAAGAATTAAATAATTTAACAAATAATTATTAAACAATTCTTATTTGCTTAGCACACAATCCTTGTCCTTGATGTTAGGGATGTACAGTGTAGATAAAATACTAGTAAAGGATTGTAAAGGGATTATGTAGAGGGGGAAAGAAGAGAGTTGAATGCTTTTCATTAACTACCTACTACTTAGCAGACCATGTGCTTAGCACTTTACAAATATTATCTCATCTGATCCTTATAATAACCCTGAAAGGTGGGTGCTTGTTGTTATTTTACAGTTGAGGAAACTGAGGCAGACGACAGACCATTTGAACACAGTCACAGACCTAATAAGTGTCTGAGGCTGGATTTTGACTCAGGTCCTCAGACCCAGTGCTCTACCCACTGTACCAACTAGCTGGCTGTCTTCACAGTAGCATGCTTCTCAATTAAAGAGTCATCTTTTGTAACTATAGAAGGTGTGGGTACAATCCATTGCTTGAGGACAGAAAGACAATTTTAGGACAGTTTTATGGGGAATGAGGAAGGAAATCACAAGGACAAAAATGGAAGGATCCCAGTATAGTTATGCTCCATGAATTATGAAAGTTCATAGAATGTTAATAGAATATATTCTCCTTTGGAATTGGGGATGCTTCATCTTTGTCTTTGTCTCCTCAGAACCTTGCACAGTACATTTTGTAGGGAGTGGGGCTAAGGTTGGGGAATCTATACCCATGATTTTGCTGGCATAGGGAACTCCCTGTTAGAAAAGTCCATGGACTAATATAGATATGTACCATTCTACAACTTAAAGTTTTAAAGAGTTTCCTGGAACAGTAAGAGATTAAATCACATAGCCAAGATGTTTCAGGTAGGACTTGAAGTCAGGTCTCCTTGACTCTTAAGTCCATCATTATGGCACACTACACTGCCTTTCACTTGGCGTAGAGAGGGAACTTTTTGAGTGAATGAATGAATTGTATGCTTTCCCAAGGATTTAAAGCTAGGAAGTATGTGGGGTGGGGGAGGCCGTTTGGGGCGGGGGGCAGGAGACACTCAACCCTACCATGTTTCCCCTGCACTAAGCTTCCATGATAAAGTGACTTCTATGTGAAAGACAGTTGCCCAAGTTGGAGTTAATGTAACAGCTTCATCTCATTTAGATTTTGTAGGGAACTGTCTCCACATGCCTTTGAGTACCAGATCAAGCAACATAGTTTCCTCTCCCTTTCTAATACTCTCCAAAATTCCTTGTTTAGCTATGTTGTAGAAAGAAGGATATCAGGATTAGCATCTTCCAAATCACATTTGACACAGTTGTTCTCATGACAAGTTCTCCCGAAGCTATTTAAAGAATTCCATCTTTTCTTTAGGGAAGGCAGTAAAAGTTTTCGTGGATGATGTAGTAATATGACTGCTCATTGAAATTCTCCCTGGTGCTAAGAAAGAGGGAAGTCTTTGTATTATTGAAAATAACTGTGGATTCATGGAGTAACAGAGTGCAAATAGTTCTTTACGAGGCTAAAGCATTCTGATAATTGTTCTGATAATAGTTGCTTTTAGGAGGCTATGGATAGGGTCTATAATTAGTCACAAATAAGATACCACTGGCACACATCCAGTCAATTTAGCATTCTATGTATATCAGCTGCCATGGCTGAATTGACCAGGCACATGGGTCGTTAAGATGGCAAAATGATGAGCCATTCTGCCATACGTTCATTTTGACTGTAGTCTTAAAGGAATCATTAATGACTCTAATCTACGTGACTTTCACAAAATCACACAAGCTTAGAGCTGGAAGGAAGCTCAGCCCTCCTTGTATCTAAACATGAACCCTCTCATAACATCATTGACATGGGCTTAGCTGGCCTTTACTTGAAGACTACTTGTGAAAAACTTAGTACCTCTTAAGACATTTCACTTTGGAATAGCTCTCATTGTTAGGAAGCTTTTCCTTACATCTGCTTTTTCCATACGTTGTTTCCAGTTCTGCATCTGGAGCCAAGAGAAATAATTCTAATCATCCTTGCAGTTGCCCATCTTCCAATATTTGAAGAAAACGGTCATGCCCCGCCCCAGGCTTAAAATCCTTAGGTTCTTCAGTTTCTCTTACTATGATGTGAATAGCGAGTCCCTTTATCATCCTGATCTCTGTCCTATGGATAAGTTCTAGTCTGTCAATGACAAACAACAACTAAACACAATATTCCAGATGTGATGGGAGAAGGACGTTGTATAGGTGACTATCACAGGTGGTGTGCTGGCAAATGTTTAACAACCAGCCCTATAAAGGGGCAGGGAAGTATGAACACAAAGGTATAAAATACATATTAACATTTTCTCCATCTTTGTCTTAAATCTAAACAGTTATCGTGATGAAACCCTGATTTGTCTTGTTTGCCAATTTTGAAGGTATAAAAACCTCATGTTGAAAATTTAATAATCAGAGCTAGTTTAACTGTCTCTAATATGCCCCAGTCATAGCTTTCATTATGGACAATGGAGATTCCCTAATGCAACCTAAGATCTTGTGTGTTTGCAAAAGACCTATGAAAAACAAATAGAAAATGACTGAAATCCATATTTATTCGCAACTCCCACTTTCCAATTCATATGTATTCAACTGGAAGCTGCCTTGCTGTTGTGATGTTGACGTTGGTGTCATCGATGTTGTTGCTGCTGCTGTTGCTGTTGTGATATTGTTGTTTTAACTAACAGTCATCCATGAGCATTAGACCTAACAAGTTGTAACTCTCCCAGGAAATACCTCATGAGAGCATCTCCAAGAAGGAGTGAGTAAAGAGGAAAACAAAATTGCAAACCCATTTGCATTAGCTAATTAGAAAAAATCATTTTGCCTGTTCTCCTGCATCTTTTTTTTCTCACTACACTTCAGACTTCCTCTTTAATGTTCACATCGGAAATGATTTGTTCAGTGTATGGTTAGAACGGAAAAACTCAAAGGAATATTGTCAATTGATTTAAGCTGCCCCCCCCAATTTAGCTCTATGGAGGCAGGTGAATCCTGTGTCAGATCCTCAGAGATTGCTTTCAGGGAAGAAAGCACTAAGGCCCTGGTATGCTGATGAAAAAAGCCGCTCTGTTCCAGTAAGCTTAGATTGAAGCTTTTAATCTTGCAAGTGAGACCCCAACTCTGCACATTCGTAGGTGCCTTAATATGTTTTCTGCGAAAATCCTTTTTAGAGCTGTACAGTTTGAAACATTTCCTGAGAGGAAAAGGCAGTCTTGTCCAGGTGTCCTGCTCCAGTCTGATGTACTAGCTCAAGAATACATAGACGTGCCAATTCTCTTCATTTGCATTAGGTTTTGGAGGAAGAAAGCTTTCTAGACTTTTTTTTTAAAGATCAGGCTGCTAAGGGGAGTTAGGTTTCCTTTTAAAAAAAAGTACCTATGCCTTTCCATGTACACATACTTCCTAGGGTTCATTTCCTCTAAAGTCACATTCTAAAGAGGTAATAATGCTTGCTTCTTTCCAGTCCAGTGGGGAAATACCCTGAAACTAGCATAACTTTGTCTATGTAATATCTCGGGGAGGGAATGGACTTTCTGTGACATTGGGGACTTTTTTTTTAAAGTTATGTATAATGGACTTTAATACTCATCATGACTCATAAGCATAAATTTTAGATATCCATTTTCCATACATAAAATGTTAATGGCAGATGTATTTGAAGAATGGCACAAAGTAGCAACCCTGTTGGCATCCTCAGATTGAAGTATGGGCACACTGTCTTCCTGTGCTAGCATGAGTTGGTTTTGAGACTTCGATATCAACAGTTTGGCAACCCTGCTTGAAACTTGCTCCTGCTGGGATCTACAGCCCATTTCTTTTATGAGCTCAAGACACTTCCCACTTCACTTGAATGAGGCACAACTTAGCCCTCCCAGGTGGCCTTGCCCGCCAGTTCTTGACAGCCAGGATGTGCCATTTCCTTGATCTTATCTATCTATGACTCTTTCACATAAAGGCCTACAAAAAAGAACAACAAAACCTGATGCTGTCAGTGCTCATTCTTGGAATCCTCAATTGCCCTACATGGTCACAAACCTGGCAGTGACCTCCATTATTTCTCCATCTTCCCAGAAGTATTCATTCCCCAATCAATAGCCATTGATTGTGTTTAGGACATACAACTTTATGGAAATGGACTCCTTCTCCTCCAAAGAGCATTAGTGTTCTGGGCCCAGGCATCCTGGGAAACATGATCCTTTTCCAACCCAGCCTTAGCTCTTACAACAGCTTCATAGAGAAGGAAATTAAATTAATGAATAAAAAAACTGGCCTATCTATCTTCACAGAGGGGCAGATTCTTATTCTTTCCAACATTTTTACTTCATCAGAAAGTATGGACACACTTAATATGAAAAAAATTTCAGAGTTACCTGAGTTTTTGTATTTATATCTTTAGTACATAGCAAGTCAACAAATCAAATGAAGTTAACAAGCATTTATTAAGCATTCACTATGTGCCAAAAACTGTCCCAAGCACTGAGAATGCAAAGAAAAGCGAAAACAATTCCTGCCCTGAAGGAGTTCACATTCCTACTAGGGAAGACAACATGTGAACATTTATTTACAAGCAAGAGATACAGAGATGAAGAGTAAACTAAGGGTACTCTCAGAGGGAAGGCCCTAGCACATAGCAGACCCTTAATGCTTATTGGATGAATGAATAGGTGTTGCTGAATATTCTTAGGTAACACAAAATGTTAGCTATAGGGAAGAACAACTTTAGTAACCAGAGAACATCCATGTTGGACAATGTGTTCAGGGTTCAGTTCCACTCTTTCCTAGGGCAAGGGCTGTTCTTCAGTATTAAGTGGAAGAGTGTGTTTACCTCATACTAATTATTTTTTTTAATTGTAGAACATATAAACTGTTGTTATTCAGTCATTTTCAGGTATGTCAGACTCTTTGTAACTCCATTTGGGATTTTCTTGGCAAAGATACTAGAGAAGTTTGCCGTTTCCTTCTCCAGTTCATTTTACACATGAGGGAACTGAGACAAACATGGTTAAGTGACTAGCTCAGAGTCACATTGCTAGTAAATGTCTTAGGTCACATTTGAACTCAGGTCTTCCTGGAGCCCTATTTACTGTGACACCTAGCTGCCTAGAGCATATAAGTATAGTTAGGCAAATATTAAATCAGAGGACAGTAGTTTCCATATTTTTCAAGTACATGGAACACTGAAAAATTGGGTTTTTGTTTTGACTTTTGGTAATCTCACTAATAGTTCAGATTATGTGCTCTAGTGGTTAGAATAAAGGTGGAAAAGTCAGAAAGACCTAGAAATTCAGTTTCTGATTTGTTATACAGCTTTACACTGATGTCATTGTCTCTTGCTTCTCACCTAGAAAAGTGACTAGGGGATGAGATTTTTCCACTTTTTTTTAATATGGTCTAGGAACTTCTAAAGAAGTCTTTTGAGATCTTTAAAGAACAGATGCTTTGGCTACAGAATCAGAAAAATCCTGATACTCATACAGAGCTACTAATGTTTATGTTTCCTATAAAGAAAACCTTGCCTCACTCAGGACCGTTTTTCCCTGTACAAAAAAAAAATCTAATATATCCTATCAGGATGTTCTATTTATTTTCCTCAGATTTAAGTATTTTAGCCCCTTTCATTTTCAAAGAGAAAAAAAATGCTTCCAACCATATTATGTCACTATGAGTAGCAGTGTGCTGATGTATCTGAAGTCAGAGGACCTAGGTTTGAATCTCAACTCTGCTAGTTACTATCAATGTGACCCTGGACAAAGTTTTCTAACATTTCTAGCTTTACTTTGCTCATCAAAGTTGAGGGTTGGAAGAAATGGCCTCTAAGATCACATCTAGCTCTAAAATCCAGAAAAATAAAATGTAAGCAAGGGAAATCAGCCTCAGTTGATCTTGAGTCAGTTAACCTATCTGTTTTCCTTTTGATCTGAGCTAGAAAGGACATATATATTCTGGTCCATGATCTATCTATCTTTCTATCTATTTACCTACCTACCTATCTATCTTCTTTATATTTTGTCCACTTCAGCAGATGACAGGCATTCAGTACATTAATACAGCATATTTGAGGCATGTCGAACAGTTTTGGGGCATATATCAGCCTAGTTGGTCTAAATGTATTTTATAAGCTTTTGCTCAGACCCTCAATGGAAACTCTATATCATTCTTCTCAAGTAACAGGATTTTAAATTATTTAAACCTCACATGGTTTTATAGGATCCCCTGAGACTCTTTTTGAAGGACTAGCAATTTTTTTTCACATCACAGATTTAAATGCTCTTTGTAACCAAAACAAATCATCATTTCAGAAAAAAATCAACACTCTTATTTGAGCATTATCATTTTATAGATTTACAAATTATTTCCACATTTCTCTAAACAAGCACATTTGGAAATTGTAATTACCCAAGATGTAATGACTTATGTCTTTTAAAATTTGATGGATGAGTCCTTTATCTGTCCAACCATATATTTTAAATGCCTGAATGTAATTTCCTGATATGTTTCATAACACTGAACTGAGAACAAAATTATTTTTCTCTTCATGGTACTTCAAAGTTTTAACTACTTCTCTGCTTATTTTAGTCAACAATTGTACTTTATTTTTCTCCAGGGCAACTGAAATGTTTCACTATTCAATATTATTCCTGATACAGAAATTTGGTTTATACTGGCAACAAAGGAGCGATTTTCCTATTTTGGGACTCAAAAAAAAGCATTCCAGAAAGAAGGGAGGAAAAAGGTCTAATATGAAATAAAACACAGCAAAGATTTTTAAAACATGAATTGCAAGAGATCTGATTTAATCTATTTACTTTTACCTGACTTTGAAAAAGTCAACAGAAATTGATGAATATATGACTTAAACATAGTACATATTTCTTGCAGGTAAAATGTGACCAGTATTGGCCCAGCAGAGGCACAGAAACATATGGGCTGATTCAGGTGACGCTGCTAGATACTGTGGAATTGGCAACATACTGTGTTCGAACATTTGCACTTTACAAGGTGTGTTTTTCCCCTTCCTCTTCCCTTTTCTGTTATTTAAAGAAAGCTTCTTTTGAGAAATCAGATCTCTTAAGGCTTTACTTAAATCTTGATCCCACTGGCAGCAGTGAAGAATGAAATAATTCTTCCACTATCACTGTGCAATTTTTCTCCTTGTCTGGGGGTTTATCACAGTAAATACGGAGCTCTCGCTCTGAACAAAAGTTTAGTTGAATGAAGAATTAGCTGCAGAACTCAGATTCTTCACCAGATCCTCTTCAGAGATGTAATAGGAGCTCTCCTGATATTTGAACCAGAAAATGCAATTTCTATCTCTTGAGAAATATTTTCCCTAGAAAATGTTTGCAGTTTTCTTGCTGTTTACTTGAATCTCCAAAAGAATACCTGTTACTAATAGAGATATAACCATTACCAACAGTGACTCCAGGTCTTTACTGATATTTTGTTCCTCATTGGAGCCCGAGGTTTGGGAAATGGTCATTTTATCCAGTTTTCTCATTTAACAGAATGGTTCAAGTGAGAAGAGAGAAGTGAGGCAGTTCCAGTTCACAGCGTGGCCAGATCATGGGGTACCAGAGCATCCAACACCTTTCCTAGCTTTCTTGCGACGAGTCAAAACCTGTAACCCTCCAGATGCTGGTCCTATGGTTGTTCACTGCAGGTAAGCCCCATGTAGATGTATGATAGATGCACCCAAGAGAAGGCCTCAAAGAGAGATGATAACCTAGATTTTAATTTTGCCCTAATTGATAACAAGAGGTTGAATGGGTACAGTGAACATTGTTGTTTTTTTAGTACATTGGATCTGAAAAAGACTTTGAAATTAAGAACATGAGTACTTTGTGTATCCCTCTTTAGATCAAATGAAGTTCATTATTGAAGGGCAGATCAAGCTATTTGTTTCTTATAGTAGACCTCTTCAGGAATCTAAGAAGATAACATAAAACAAAGTGAGAGTTCAGAGAAATAGGGAGGATTCCATTTTAGCTCAGGGAAACAAAGAGGACTTCATGGAGGTTGTAAGATATGAGTTAGGTATTGAATGAACAGAAAAAATTCAACAGACAGACATGTAGAGGATGTTCTGGGCAAATTAATTAAAGCAGGAGATGCCAGAACAGAATTGAAGAATTGTCATCCAGCATAGTTGGACTATAGTCTTTATGAAAAGGAATAGAATGAAATCAACCTGGAAGGTTGACTGGAGCCAGACTACAGATAGCCTGGATTGCCAGGGGAAGACTACATTTTATTCTATGGGCTAGGGGTCTTTAATCTTTGGCACTCTGCTGAAGCCTATAAACTCTTTCTAAGAATAAGGCTTTTAAGTGCATGCATACTATAAAATTACAAATGAAAACAATTGTATTGAAAAAATAGTCATCAAAATGGTACAAAGAGAATTCTTGACCTCCTGAAATTGATCCATAGACCTCTTGGTTATCCATGGACCCTACATTAAGAAACTGTGCTACATATAATGGGAGTCATGTGGGGGTGGGGGCGGGGAACCCTACAAACAAAGAATCTTGCCTTAGTATGAAGCATGGAGCAGTATGAAGGATGCATTGGAAGAACAAGAAACTGGAGGCAGCAAACTTCATTAGTAGGTTATTAATAATAATGTAAGTGAGAGATGAGGGTCTGAACTAAGATGTCATGGAAAAGGGTAGGAAGCATTATATGAATTCAAGAGCTATTTCTAAGTCAAATTGATAGGTTTGTTAAATGATTGAATTTGGTGGAGGAAGAACAAAAGATAAACAATTGTTCTCAGAAGCATACCTGCCTTCTCAGTGGAGAAATGGGAGACTGCAGATACTGAATGTTGTATATTCTATAATGCGGTCATTATGTTGGAATTTTTGTGGTGAAAATATAGGGTTCTGGGGGAAAGATATCATGAAATGTCTTTTGTAAAAAAAAGTCATTATTAATTTAAAATAAAAAACTTTGAGGTTTCTCAGCTGAAAGACCAAGAAGCTAGTGGTGACATCACCACAAATGGAAAAGTTAGGAGGGCAGCCAGGTTTTGAAGGATAGAGAATGAATTTAGTTGTGAACATTTGGGGGTTGAGTTGCTAGTGAGGCATCCCAATGGAAATGACCTCTGCATATAGATGATAATTAAAGCCATAGGCGTAGATGGAATTGCCAATAAAGTGTAGATGGAGTAGAGGTAAGGGCCCAAGTCACAAGCATCTTGGGAGATGCCATATAGAGGAAGCAGGAGGAAGAAAAAAAAACTAGCAAAGGATACCACAATGTTGCAGTCAGAGAAGTCGGAAGTGGGCCTGAAAAGAGAAATATCACTAGTTGGGGCCAGGGTCAAGCTGACCACTTCTTGGGAATGTTGCATGATTGGTCAAGTGCCAGTTTGACTAGAGGGCCCTGAGGTCCTTGCTGCCACTATAGAAACTTCTATGATACAGTGATTTCTGAAAAGCTAATGGTTAATCTTCTCTATTCAAGGTATTACTGCCACAGTTGAGAAGAGATAACTAGGCAAAAGGCAACAGTGTAAATGACAAATTTTTAATTTTAGCATTAGCTACAATGGAACAGATAAAATAATCATTGTAAGAATTCAGAGGAAATTTCACTGTGATATCATTTTTTTCTATTTGAACGAACTAATGTCAGCTTAAAAGCAAAGGGTAATATTTCTGCCAAGTGGGTTCTATAAGAAGGTAGGAAGTTTTCAGAGGAATCAGATTGGAACAAGAAATGGAAGATAGGAAAGGGCAGAAAGAGGAAATGAAAGTGCTTAGGGAAAAATTAATGTATATCTAACGGTTATGTCTCCTATCCAGCAATTAATACACTAGGAGTAAAAAGAGCCAGCAAGAATGAAAAGAGTAATTCTGAAAAGCGATCAAGGGCAGAGTCACAAGGAAGGTATAAAACAACAAGCACAGAGAGACTGGAAAGATTAAGGTTTAGGATAAGACACTCATTGATTTTTTTAATCAAAAAATGAAAATAATTATGTATATGTACACACATATATATATAGAAGGTAAGGCAAACATGAAATACGAATAGGTTCCAGCTTACTAATGAGTTATGATTCTGAAGTTCATTTCTATATTGGTTGTTTGGAACCTGCAGCACATTTTTATATAAAAGGAGTATTGTAAATGGTTAGATTCCAAGAACACACCACAAAGGCCGATTCAATCCATTATTCAGTTCAGTTCAGTAAATATCTACTTAAGTACATACGCTGTACATTGTACCAAGCACTGGGAAAGATAAAAACATAAAGAAGCCATCATTCTTCACCTCAAGGAGTTTACCATCCAGCATGAAAATAAAGTCTCTTACAGATATTTGTAGAAAATAGAAGGTCATAATAGCATGCAAGAGGGGGGAAAGTATTTTGAGAATTCTTAAGAAGGAAAGATTTTTTTTCCAACTAAGAGAAATCACCAAAATCTTAATTTCTCTGCCATTTGAGGAGGTTCTTGAGATGGGTGGGATTTAAATGGGTAGAGATAGTCTGCATTAATAGTATAATATTGTTGCTATAGGAAAGCTTACTAGAGTTTCCAACTTCTTTCTGCTGTACTCGTTGAGAGTGAGGCCCTCTCTCCCCCAATTCCTGAACGAACTTTAGCCATCTGGGGGATGTGGACAGTGGAAAAGAGGTCTTAGGCAGAGAGGAAGGCCTGAACATGAAGCCTAAGTGGTAGAATCCAGGTCTCTAGAAAGAAGTAACAGTTTGGGTCTCTGGAGGACAATTGAATGTTCCAGTTTGAAGGTAATGAGTACCTATGGAGAAAAGTAGATGAAAAAAGAGCAAGGGGATGAAGTATATAAAATATGAGCAATATCTCAGGAAAGACATTCTTGAAGGTAATAATAATTGGAAGGAAAGAAGGGTCCTTCATTCCGTATCAGAAGCCATTTAATTTCTTGTTCTTGATGCTATTTATGTACAAAGGACATTTCTAAGGTGGGGCCTTCTGTAACCAAAAAGTAGGGAACAGGATGCTAGAGATTTTTAAAAGACTTTTTAAAGTACCAGATAGAAGGTTTTGTGAATGGAAATAATTTTTTCTCTTTGTATAGTACCAGAATCTAGTGTCTTTAGGACAATGGACATCCAGATGAAACAGAAAAGTTCAATCAAATATGTATTCATCTTCATCATGACAATCTCTTCCCCCCGCCAAAAAAAAAACCCTGAAATATCCAAATGTTATTCAAATTATTTATTTATTTCAGATATTTAATATTATGTAGAATCCATTGAACTTTTTAGTGAGAAGCTTGATAAAAACTATAGCATCTTTCATCAATCAATGAAAAAGTATTTATTAAGCATCTATTATATTCCAGACACTGGACTAGGATTGAAATATAAATACAAAAGATAGTCCCTCTCCTCAGGGAGCTTACATTCCCCATCTACATAAGACTTTATAGTTGCATGAATTACCAGAGATATTATGCAGGATATCACCTTCTGGTGTGAACAGTGTATGATTAGAAAAGGAGGTGGACTGGTCATGTATCAGGGATCAAGTATAACAAGTGAATAGTCCAGTTCCTGTGCTGAATTCTATAACATACTTCTTTTAAAGTCTAAAGGAAGTCTTGTAGCCTATAAATCTTGGTAATAGGCAGCTAGGTGAAACAGTGGAATATTGGACCTGAAGTCAGGAAGACCTAAGTTTAAATCCAGCCCCCCAGATACCTACTGTCTTTGTGCCCCAGGACAAGTCATTTAACCTCTGCCTCAGTTTCTAAATCTATAAAATGAGGAGTTAGAGCAGCACTTAACTCCTAGGCTTGTTGTAAGGATAAAATGAAATATTTGCAGTGGGCTTTACAAACCTTAAAGCATATAAATGCTAACAATCATTATTATTATCATCATGACCGTATTTCTTGTCATTGTTGTTATATCCGGTATGAATTAGAAGGCATGGTTGGGATGGCAGTCTGAGCCAGTGAAAGGAGTGTCTACTCAAATTGACTTCATCTCAAATCAACAAACGTTTATTAAGTACATCCTCTGTTCTAGCAACTGGGGATGCAAAGACAAAATTGGAGTCCCTGTCCTCAAACGGCCTTATTCTACTAAGGGGGTACGACATATAAACACAGATAAGTAATTAAAAGTGATTAAGGAAGAATAGAGCATAAATTAAAGGAGGGAATGTCAGGGAAGGTTTCACATAGAGTATCTGATCTGAGTCGAATTAGTTGAGTTGGACAAAAAGAGGACAGAGATAAAAAAAATAATTTCTTGTGAAAATGAACATTTTACTTCTGAAGCACATTAGGTTATGAACTAACATTAATAGTTAAGCCTAGGACCATCAAAGATTCCCCCAAAGGAGATCTCTTTAACAGGAGTTCTTTGTTCACTCTTCAGCATCCTGGTGGTTATTCTTAAATGGTAGACTGGAGAAGCCTTCCCCAAACTCTTCCTAATTTATAACCAATCTAACTTTCAGAGAAGAGAGGGAGAAATAAGACAGAACAACAGAGCAGAGTACAGTTTGATTCATGATATATTACATTTGTTATCTTGAAAAATTAATGTAATACCGATGCATCACAAAAGTAACCACTCCCCCAAAAAATGCATCGTCCGCCACTTTGTATTGAGATATCTCCAGGAAATGAAATTTGAAATTGTTTAATATTACTTTTTGTATCCGATCACATCTAGGAAACTACCTAATTCATGTTAGGAGCTTATTTAGTGACCCAGGAGAAATTAGTCCAACACTGGAAAATAACCTTTTGAAGAGCAAAGGGATTTAGAAAGATTTATACCTAACAGTAAAAACAAAACACATCAGCGAGTGCCATCTACAGAAACGGTACAATGCAGATTTGTGTGTGCATTTTAACTTTTCTACGTGAGTTTTGTCCTAATTTATTCCATTCAAGTGACTTTTTTGACTGCAAATATTACCACAGTATGTGATGGATTTGGGGTGTTGACAAGCATCAACTGTGGACTCAATTCTTGCTAAAGCTGGAATTCATTTTCATTTGTAAAACAAGTAAGATGAGAGGCCAGCCTTCTGTAGATGAAAGACAATATTGTTAGAACTACCAGCATCTCTGGATAAAGAATCAGATGAAATATCCCAGGTATATCCTTATTAATTGGAACATTTTTAAGTTAAGGGAAGCAATTGTACCAGGTGTTCTTTTTATGTATTTGTGATCATCAAAAAAAAAGTGTGTTCCTAGTTTCTGAAACCAAGTAGTGATACAAAAGTAGGCATTTGGATTTCCAGAATTTTCAACAGACTTATCCCACTGTGAGAAAAATATTCTTATTAAGTACAAGCAAATTAAATATTAGGATTCAGTTCTAATGTATAACTATGCATTAATGATAGAAGGAAATGTGCTCATTCCTTCTTCAAATTATATTAGCATAGGTAAGCAGGTACTCATCACATCAGAATAAAATATTTCCTGGAAAGGAATGGAAATTGTTATATCTCTTTGTTTTCAGAACATTAGAGAAACTTTAATAGCTGTTCCTGTGATGTTAAATAAAACATGTGCTTACTAATTGGAATTGTTACTATATAATAGTGGGACTTTTAAAAAACAAACACAACATTTTTGTTTATCCATGTGAGTATTCTCCCTAGCCAAACTTTGATGGGCTAGTTGTGATAATATTGTACTTCTCTATTGCATTTAGTTTACAAGGGACTATCACATAAGTTAACTCACTTGAGCCTGAAAATAATGATGCTCATAAAAACTCAAGAGAATGATAGAATCTCATGGTTGGATGGCTTGTTAGTGGCAATCTACCCCATGGTATCTCTAGTAAGGAATCCTTCTGGCACATGGCTGATTGTCATCCAGGCCGTTCTTGAGGCACTCTAGTAAGGAAAAATCTGTCACCCCTCAAACTGGCCCCACTCTACTGTTGGATGGCTCTAATTGCTAGGATTTTTTTCTCACATCAACCCATAATTTGTCTTTTTACAGTATCTACCCATTGGTCCTGGTTTAACCCTCTGTGGCTAACAGAATAAATATCCCTCTCCTATAAGACAGCCTTTCAGACTCTTGAACGCACTGTGATGCTCTCCATCCCACTCCCTAAAGTCCCCTCCTCCAGGCCGAATGTCTTTGTATGTATATAACACCTTTTTAGTTTACAAAGCACGATCTATACCATTGTAGGTTGGGTTGTGTGGTAATTGACAGGCAACCAGTGCTATTGCCATTACTTGTAAAATTTTAGACATTTCCAGTTTGGGAAATTACTTGATAACTTTATGAGTGATAGTCCATAAAATTAGTCTCCTTACTCTTGGAGACACTTACTTTAGTTTTCTGACCCAGAAAAGCATTACTCTGCTCAATCATGCAACCTATTCATCCAATTTGGATCTAAGTCATTCTTCAATGCTTCCAGAAAACAATTGTACCTTTAAAAGGCTGTTTGATCATGACTTAGAATGCTCAAAAGGATGTACCACTGTTGTCAAAGATAGTTCCAAACAAGGGGAATAAAAAAGTTAGAATCAATAGTCCCATTATAGAAATGAATAGATAGCTATATATATTCTAAGTGATTAAAGGTTGCAACAAAAAATTTTTTGTATGTTAGAATTTTTCTAACAAAATGAGTTGAATGAATTTATTATACTTCACACAATTTCATAAATTTTGATTAGTGTTCAAAATATCAAACCCACCAAAATGACTGCAGGATTATGACTTAGTCCCATTATTCAATTCCATTGGAAAGCCAAAATGAAATGTTTAAGTAGCTTACCTTCTATTGGGAAAATATAACATATACGCAGTTAAATAAATATAAGACAATTTAAGGAGATGGGCAAGTGCTAACAACCAGTGGAAAAAGGAAAGGTTTCCTGTAAGATGTGACAAAGGCTAAGCCTTGAAGGATTTTAAGAGAGGAAGGTCATTTTTGTCTTTTTATCTCTGTTGCCTAGTAAAGTGACTTTCATGAATTAAATCAAATTAAAGAAACATGTAAAAAGTACCTACTATGTATTACAATGGTGCTGCAAATACAAAAACAAAACTTTCACAAGTTGCTTACCTTCTACTGGGAAGAAGGGCATTCTAAGCATGGAAGACCCCCTATTAAAGTCATGGAGGCAGAAAATGAAGTACTGGGTTTGGGAGGAGAAATTAGGTTACCTGGCTGGAACATAGAACAGAAAGGTGAAATGAGACTGGAAAAGTAGCCTGGAGCCAGCTTGGAAAGCACTTGCCAAGCACAGAACTATACAGGGAATTACTAGATAGGACTTACCTGCTTAATTAACAAAGTAATGATGAATAAATGTGTTGATTTGAAGTAAATTGAATTTCATGTAATGAATAAAGTGAGTCAAGGACTTAGAAAGTCCTCTATTCTTGTGTACTGTGCCTGTCATTATCACTAATACTTCTTGTTTTATATTTGAAGTGCAGAGTTTTACATAAGTAGAAGAGGCTTTGCTCATTGGCTTTGCCCTCATTTTGATGAATTTAGCATTTTACGTATGAAATGTCTTTTCTTTCCCACATCTGCAAAACCAACCAATATGGACATGTAGCTGATAAGCCTTTCCATTTTCCATTGTAGAGAACACCCAGATTACATGGTTCAAAATACATGTAAACAAGTAAAAAATATGTGATCGAATTAGTTACCTTGTCCATTCAGATTTTAAAGGCTTCCAAATTTCTCACTTGAGTTGATTTAACAACTAAAATTTTTTCAAAAGATGAATTAAGAATTCTATTATTGGGGCAGCTAGGTGGAGCAGTGAGTAGAGCACCGGCCCTGGAGTCAGGAGGACCTGAGATCAAATCGGGCCTCAGATACTTGACACATATACTAGCTGTGTTACCTTGGGCAAGTCACTTAACCCCAATTGCCCTTTCCCCCACCCCCCAAAAAAAACAAGAAAAACCAAGAATTCTATTAGTTTCCATGTGAAACTGTGCTTTTTGAGTGGTCTTCTCAATAACCCTTTCATATCTTTCATGGGTATTTTTTTTCCCTTTTGGTCTATTTAAGGTGTTCCTAGTGTAGTTCACACTTGAGAACTTTTCCAAAGTTGAATTGCAAGAAATTGACCGTAGTTCATGTGGTACGCAGAACATGGAAACTGAGGAGACTGAACAGACAAAGGGCAATGAAGAAGGGCCCTTTAAAAATTCACGTTAAGACTTGTGCTGAGTCGTTCACAAAGAAACAGCTGTAAAAACCTTACAGATCATTTAACCTAAAGCCCTCATTTTATTGCCTAAGGTCACAAAATTAGTTTAAGGGAAGAGCTGAGACCAGGCTTTTGACAACTAGTTCTTCTCTTTTCATCATTACTACAATTCTCAACTTATTGTGAATTACTTTCATCAGATAACCTTTCTCATTCAACTCAGTATTTCTAAGTGCCTGTACAGGGCACGTCACATAATAAACACACTTGACGCTTATTTCCTTTAAGGGAATAGGAGGTTTGGGGCATTAAAAGAGGTGAAAGAGAGCCAGTTTAGCAACTTGGACCACTTTAGGAGAGAGTATCTCTCAATAGGGATGCCACAGTGGAGGAATTTGAACGACTGGAAGTGGGAGGTGGGGAATAGCATAAAGGTACCAGGAGTTTGGGGGAAAAGCTAGAAATGCAAATGAAAAGAAAGGTGGGAAGATGCCAGGAAACAATGTGGTCATCTTTGCTTGGAATCATGTTGGTGACAACCACCCCATGCCACTGAAAATTATCTCCCATGGCAATTGGCATTCCCCAATGGGTTACTTATACATCATTTATAATGGTACATCACCTTTGATTGGTATCTCTCTAGTTCCAGGGCTATACCTTTTTGTGTAAGGGATCCTGTATGCTTGTCATTCACAAGCTATTTCCTCATCTCAAATGCTAGCCAAGTGTAACAGATGCTATTGTTGTTCTTTCTTTTGAATGAAGTGGGAAGTAGGGAAAGAAAGAAATTTGTTGGTATTGTTTTTTCTGCTGGAATAGAATTAAAAACCGCTTATGGTATATTGTCCTCTGGTAACTATTCACTGAATTCTCTCTCTTTTTTTATGTAACGCTGTTTCACAGGATAAGAATCTGCCCCTATATTTGTCAACATAATGTAAATGACCTTCTCCATTCTACTGTAGCTATATTACAATTATAGTAATTCAGACTTCTCGTTTGGGATCTGAGCTATTTCTTGTGCACACAATTCTATTGACTCTGACCATGCCATCTGCTGTAATCATTTATATTTCACACACACAATGTTTGTTATATGCCTAAATCCAACAAAGCAAAACTCTAAAATTTTCCACATAAATAAACAGTTTTTAGAGTATTTTTAAACCCCTCTCAGTGACAAGTAGAATTGAGAAGGTATGTTGAAGATTCTAAGGAACAGCTGCTGAAACTAGCTCTTCCATCTCAGAAATACATGTGTGACCCAACCCCTGTTAGAGTACTAGAGAAAATCCAAAAGGCAATCTTACCCAAAGACACTTGAATGCCTTTTCTTACTTAGCTTTCAAAATATAGTACCTGAAGTTCAATTCCTGGAAAAGAAATTAATTCCTCTAGGTACAATACACACCAAGAGAAAATGGTGGTGGAACAAGCAGTCTCACAGCTAGAGTCCAAAATATGTTCTTTCCAGTCCTAGCTCCTGGCCTCAGCTACATCATCTCTAAAATGAAGAGTTTGGAAAAGATGAGTTTGAAGTTCTCTCCCAGCCTGAAAATTCTATGGTTCTGTAAGCTTCATTGTTTTCCAGTTAACTGGATGGAATTTCTAATCCAATCAGCTTTCAAACACATTTCAAAAAAATCCTCTTGGTTAAAAAGTAATTTCCCAGGCTAGAAAATTTTAGTCTGTTTTTTGCTTAATAAGTGCCATTGACATCCTTTCATCTTCTTATCCAGGCCTATGAAAACCTGACACAAATTTTAGAAAGAAGAGTCAAAGTCACCTCCATTTCTTTTCGATCCCATTACCTACTGTCCTTTCGATCCTATCAGATTTCTCTAAGGACTACAATAGTAAACACAGCTTATAAGTGTTTAAAGAATTCTCCTGTATCCATCACTATTCAGATTTCTGTGCAGTAGATGAGGCTATGAGTACCTTGTTTCACATGCATTCTTGTAGCCCAGTAGGGGTACTGTGATTGATACATGTAAGGAGAAAATGATGATGAGTGGCCACAATGGCCCAATGCCTCCAAAGCTGGCCGTTCTAGGCAGTTAGCTGCCGATATAGGGTACTGTGGTACTTTGTTCTTGGATAAATTATTGCAGAGTTCTATCTCTGCTTCAGATGTTCTTAACCTTTTTTGTGTCATGGACCCCTTTGCCAATCTGAAAAAAACCTATGAATCCTTCTCAAAATTATATTTTAAAATAATTCAAAGAAATGCTGCATTTCAGTTAGAGGTGGGGGGGGGACAAAATATATTTTTATTTCTTAGCCAGTCTCATGAATACTGAAACCTCAAACCACAAACCTCAGCTTAACAACTTCTATTGACTAACCAAGGGTCCTAAGATTTAGATCTCCCATATTATAGACAAAGAAACCAAGGTGCAAACAGTAGTCATTTGCCCCAGGTTGCAGAGATCATAAATAGCAGGCCTAGAATTTGAATTTAGCTCTTTGGACTTTGTACAGTATAATTTCTAATGCTATGTTACCTCCAGGTTTTTGCTTATACTAAACGCTTGCTGACCAAATAATTTGCAATTCCCTTTTTGGATAAAGCCTCCAAGTTTCCTTAAGTTATTCTCTAATTACCTGAGAGGAATTTTCCCATTAGAATTGTCCCTTAGAGGGATTATATGCATGATGTGGGATTGACAAATTATCCGAAAACATTTTTTCTTAAATGATAGATTGAAACCTAAAACCCCTAACAGGATCATCTTTGTTCTCAAAGTAGGAATGTCAAAATACTCAATAATTCAGAAGCATCTCCAGTCCTATGAAGAGAGAATAGAAGTCTGCTCTCAAACATCTCCCATAATGTTCTGTATGACATGGGCATTCATTAAATATTTTTGATTGACTGAATAGAATAGGAATTATGCCCAGCATAAAGATTTGTACCATCACTGTGCCAAAAAAAAAACAACCTTGTCATAAAAAAGAGAGAAAATGGTTTGTGCCCATTCTGGAAAGATCACTGAACTATGGGGATAGACTCATTCCAACACTGACTCGCAGACTTTGCACAAGTCACCCTCTCTGGACCTTGGTTTTCTCATCTATAAGATGGGGCTGTTGCCTGCTCAAACTTAAGGCAGGGAGCTAAAATAGATGGTGAGGGTGATGGATGATAGCACAACTTGTCTCGTGATACAAGGTTTACAAAGCACTTGCTGCCCAACTACCCTGTGAGGAAGAACGTGAGTGTGATCCTAAATGCTGTGCTCTTTTGCTCCTTATTCTGAAAATGAGGAAAATCGGGCACAGAGAGGCTAAGTGACTCTGCCACAGTCACCACATAGTGTCTTAGGGTACCTTTAGGCCCTAATAGCTGTTATTTTCTAAAATGTATATACTTAGCTAACGGTAAGTTTTTCATCAGATTCTTTTTAAAAAGTTTTACGGTTGTACTTTAAAAAAAACAAACTTGTCTCTGTTTAATGGTGCCCCTTCTAACATTCCTCTAGATGCCTAGAAATAGAGGCTTCAGCAGTAAAATAGTGATGATGGCAATGGCAGTGAGGAAGAGGACGAGGAGGAAGAGGAGCTTTAAGGTTTACAAAGTGCTTTCAGTACATTACTTCAGTCCAGAGTAACTTTATGAAAGATGGGGAATGCAGTGGCCACTGTTGTTTCTGCTGAGTTTTTCCACCTATCTGACCAAACAGGAGATAATAACAATGGCCTTGTAAACTGGCTTTGATCCTGGTCATTTTCTATAGGAATCTAGGGCTGCCTGTTTTGGAGGGACATCAGGGGAAATGGCTGGATGAAGCAATGTAATATTTTTAGGTTTTGTTTTTGCTAATGTCAATTTGATAAAGACATCTGAGGGAGAAATTTACTCTCCCTGCCTGGAAATCCAGTCCAAAGTTTCACATATTCAGTCCACAGTTATTAAATGCTTTCTGTTACAAAGGCAATGTGCTAGAAAGGCATGGAGTTATAGGATCTGTTTCTTGGTCATTTCCAGAAGAGAGAGGCCCTCTCTGTTTTCATGGAGCCTTACCCTCAGGCCATATGTAGTGCTGGGCCTCACCTAGACACGCCCACTTTTGGGACCTCTTCTACTGCCTTCTCCCCCAGGACCATCTTCAAGGTAGACAAGGTATCCTTTCTTCTGACAGGTTCCCTTACCTGTTCTTGCCTACAGAGATACTGGCCTCTTGGGGCTTCACAGGACCCAACATCACCACCTGTCATAGGGTTGAACTTATGAACTTAAGAAAGGACTTTGAACAATCAAATCCCAAGCCTCTCTTGTGAATCCCTCGAAAGTCCTTTCTCTAACTGCTGATACCCTGCCTAAATCACTGCTAAGTGGTTAGCACATTTTCATCCCTGTGGAATTTCCTCATCCCAGTGATTCTGCTGATATTCAAATCCCATTTACTCCCCTCAGCTACTTGATCTCTTCTTACTTCTATCTACCTCCACTCCAGATCTGCCTATCCTTCCACTCTCCCCTCTGGAAGGCTTGTTCCATAATTAACAAACTTCCTTTTATCTTAAAACTCTTTCTTTCTCATTTCTTACATCTTTTGTCTCTTACTGAGACCTGACTCCCTCCTCATGACTCGCTTCTCATGGTACTCTCCTTATTACTAGCTAGACATTCCCTCATCTCCCCCTCCCACTCACTGGTCAAGGTGGGAGAGTAAAAATTCTCATTTTCTAGCCTTTTCTTCTACCTCCTTTACTAAGCAGCCTTTCCTTTGAAGTTCACATTATCCAATTGTATCATCCAATCCAAATTATGGTGACTCTTTTCTGTAGACCCCAACAATCTTCTCCTTACTTCCTCAATGAGTTTAGTGCTTGACTCACAGTCTTTCCTTTCCATCTCCTCCCTTTAAAATAGTAAACTCCAACATACAGACTGATGCTCCTCTAAATTCCCAATTCATCAGTCTATTCAGTTTTTATGACTTGCTCTGCCATTCTACCTCTGTTACATGTGGAGATGGTTATATTCATACTCTTGCTGTTACCCGCAAGGGTTCCACTTCCATGTTCACAACCTCCAAAACTCCCTTATTTGATCACAACTTTTTATTACTCCATCTTTCCCTATGCCTTATAACCCTAATTTTGTTCTTATTATTCACCATGACCTCTTTTCCTTTTCCACCTTTCTTGTCTTTCTAAGGCCATCATCCCTACATTAGTTATACTCTTCTTTTATCATGATGATGAAATAACTCAACTCTAGACTGTCTTTATTCTCAAATCCTTTGATTCTTATCCTACCACCTATCATGCCTTGTCAAACCACAGCCCTGTATTACTACTACCATTCAGTCCTGCTCAGGTCACTGAGGGAAATCATAAAACTCTGCTGACTGGTTCTGCTGTAAACTTAGCTGATCTCAACTGGGTCCTAACTGCAGTATGGCAAACATCCTGTTTGACCCTTTGTACTCTTCTTCACAACTATACTTAGCCATCTCATCTCTCTTCGAGAGACCCAGATGCTAAGATGTATACTTCACCTCATATATCAGCTGAAAATATTGAGACCATTTGCCAAGAGTACTTCCTTATCTCCTTTTCTGCTAATCTAATATCATTTAGACATCTTGCCCAGTTACCTCCTCCTAACATCAGATCTCTGATGAAGTGCCCCTTTTCCTTACCAAGACAAAACCCTTTACATGACCCTTAATCCCATCCCCTCTCACTCTCTCCAGAAGATTGCCCCCTGCCAACTATCATCCCCACACTCTTTCATCTTAAATCTCTATATTACTGACTCTTCTTTGGCTGCCTACAAACATGCTTCTGTCTCTCTCATTCCTAAAAGTCACTTGATCCAACCATCGCCACTATCTATTATGCTATATCACTCTTCCTTTTCTTAGCTAAACACTTTGAGGAAGTTGTCAACATTTAGAGCTTCCACTTCTGCCACTCTTCTAAATTGTTTGCAATCTGACTTCCAACCTCATTGTGAAATTAAAACTGCCTTCTCTAAAGTTTCCAATTACTTAAATGCCATATCTAATAACTTGTTCTCAGTTCTCATCCTTTATATCTCTATAGCCTTTTACACTACTGATCATCTCCTCCTGGAAAATCTTTCCTCTCTAGGTCTTTATGACACTACTCTGCCCTGATTGTGGTGTCTGTCTAACTACTCCTCGATTGCCTTTGCTTGTTCTTCATCTATATATCATGATCACTAATAGTGGGTGCCCCCAAGGCTCTTTTTTTTGTATGGTACTATCTGATCTCAGCATCATCCATGGGTTCAGTTATTATTTCTGTGGAGATAATCTCAAATCTATATATCCAGATTTAGTCTCTTTTATAATCTCCAGGCCCTGTTTACCAGATGTATTTTAAATACATATGCGGAACTAGATGTAGGTTTCTTATACTCAGTATGTTCAAGGCCAAAATCTCCATCCTCCACCCAAAAATCTTCCCCTCTTTAAAACTCCCTTATTGTTATGAAAGACATCACCATCCTCCCTGGTAAACATGCCCACAATTTCAGTGTCAAACTCAACTCCTCACTTTCATTCATCTCCATATCTAATCTATTGCCAAATCTTGTCATTGATACCTTCCTCTCATCTGTTTGTCTGTCTATCTGTCTATCCATCTATCTATCTATCTATCTATCTATCTATCTATCTATCTATCTAGATTGGAGAGTCTGTCTATATTGGAGATTGTCAACCTAATTCCTAACCTCAGCCTATTGGACAAGGAAGATTTTCAAGGCTGGTGTCAGAGAGGTCCTTTTTTAACTTTTGGAAAAAACAAAAAAAGGAATAATTCGCAATCCTATGATGATCACTTGTGAAGGCAAGCCATTGGCATTCCCTCCCAGGCCCTGCTCATTCTTTTTCCATCTCTCCTCCTATGTATTGGAAAACAAAAGACCTGGTCATAGGACATTTTCTCTTATGTACTATGTCCTGAAATTCACTTTTTATCTTGGTTCAATTAAACTAAAACTTATTGGTTTGTAGGACCCAATAATAAACTCATAGGCTTAGTCAAGCATTTCCCAGAATTCAATAAGAGACTGTAAAAGTAGTACCATTAAAAGATGCTTTGTTGTCATTTTTTATATCTGCTTAGAGGCTTAGCAATAAGCACGTTTAAAATATCAGAAATAATAATAGACATTCCCCCATGGATGTAATTCTTAAAAATGATTCTTTGTTGCATGCATAATAAATATGCTTGTTCACCATAGCTTTTCCTCAATTTCCTATCCACAATTTTCTCCAAGCCAAAATGTATATATTTGCAGCGTGATCAGATCTGAGTAGAGCTTTGTTTGAAAGCTTCTTTACTAAGTAATGTGAACAGGGAAAGAGGGATTTGACTGTAAAGTTACTGGTTATAACACTGGGTAACTCATTGCCCCTATCTGGACCTCAGTTTCTTCACCGGTAAAATGAAGAGGCTAGAGTAGAATGCCACAGAGTTTACTTCCAGCTCTAGCATCTTATGATCCACATTCTGACTATAAGTCCTGGGGAGTTTGGGAAGGGGGTGGGAAGCTGCGTGTCCAAGGGTGTCCCCAGCCACCAGCAATTTAGCTCATATATGCTTCATCTTTTCTTGATTCAGGAGTATCACAGCTGCCTTCCTGTTCTTCAGCTCATGTTTTTAGAGTTTTAATCATCCCAGGGTTTATTGATATTTCAATAAGTGAAAATGATTCGGGTGAATTCTGCCCTTAAATTCTGTGTCGGTAACTGGGAGGGAGTAGGGGGGTATGTACAGACTGGAGTGTTAGCATTCTTCTCAATCTGGTTCTGATTTATCAGCTTGTAAAAACAAAAGGCCAAACCCCAACTACATATAAAGATGGCCCCACCCTTGATCTTGTCATCACCCACAATTGATTTCATTTCTATAAGCAATAACTGAAATTTCTTGAACCTAATACAATCTTCTATAATTACATCTCTCCCTATGTCCTACTCCCACAAATATATTTTTCATCTTCACCATGATACATTTCTTTTACTCCCTTTATATTTTGCCAGGCCATCAACCCTACTATGACCACTCTCTTCCTATTCCATTCTCAACCTCTTAGTGAACCAGTTCAGCCCTACTCTTAATTCTCAGTCCCCTTGCTCTGTACTGTTACCACTAATGCTTTGCCAAACCCCAACCCTGGGTTCTTTCCACTATTTGCCTTCGTTATTTCTCTACATATACTATGTGAACAAAAGTGGAGAAGCTCTTACAACTGCACAGACTGGTTCCACTACAGATTTGTTATGTAATCCCCATTGGCCTTCAGTGCAGCAAGGCATCCTTCTACTCTTCTCTAATTATTTCCTTACCCCACTCTTTACACAGGCCTTCCTAAATCATTTCTATTTCCTCTCAAGTGTCCAACAATGCCTCTCCCCCTCAATCTCTCAGCTAAGATCTTTAACTTCTATTTTACCTCCCCATAATATCAAGACTATTCATCAAGAACTCTTTCTTCCTCCTTCCTTGTCTGACAACCCCTTCTCCTCTCACAGACCTTGGAAACCATCCCTCAGCATTTCCTCCTTTTCTTCAGTGCCTGATGAAGAGGTAGCCCTCCTTTCTATGGATGACCTTTGTATTTACACCCTTGATCCTGTAACCAGTTACCTTTAACATCAGATCAGCCCCTCTTATCATCCCTTTTCTCTACCTGCCCCATGCTTGGCAAACACTGCTATCTCCTGACTGTCTCAAGGATCGAATACATAATCTTTTGTTTTGCCTTCACCACCTGGCCCCTCCTTACCTTTCTCATCTTCTTATAAATCACTCTCCTCCTCACACTTTGCAATGCAGCCATAATAGCTTTGCTGTTCTTTACAAACCATGTCATCCCCTGAATTTGTACTAACTCTCTCACATGCCTGGAATGAACTCCCTTCTCACCTGCAAGTCTTAGAATCTCTCGTTTCCTTCAAGACCCAAACAAAGTACCACTTAGTAAATGAGATAATATTTGTAAAGTGCTTAATATAGTGCCTGACACATAGTAGGTCTTGTATAAATGCTTATTCCCCCTACTTTTACTGATCCCTCTGGCTACCAGTGGCTCTCTCATAACCCCATTGCATTTATTTGATAATCAGCTAGGTGGTGGACTTGTAGGAAGACCTGAGTTCAAATCCTACTTCAGATACTTTATTATAGGACCCTATGCAAAAGTCACTTGACCTCCCTAAACTTCTTTCAGTTTCCACATCTGTTAAATCGGGATAAGAATAGCACCTACTTCTCAGGGTTCTTGTCAGGATCAAATAAGATAACGCATGCACAGAACTTGGCAAAACTTAAAGCACTATATAAATGTCATCCTCGTCGTAGTCATCATCTCTGTTATTATCGTTGCTATATATACTTCTATGTGTATTGTCTCCCTCGTTAGAATATGAGCTTCTTGAGGGCAGGAACTGGTTCACTTTTTCTTTGTATTCCCAGCACTTAGCAGAGCATCTGATAGAAAGTAGATGCTTAATCAATTCTTTCAGATTGATCGAGTAATTGACAAAAGGGTACCATGGAACACTTTCATCAACTTTTGATAATCCCTCAACCAGACAATATATGTGAAACATTTCCAGTATCAGGCACAGTAGAATATAAAAAGAAGTAGTCACAGTAGCAGCTGTGATGTATAACTTGTGTTACCTTGGACACATCACTTCCCATCTCTAGGCCTCAGTATGCTCAGTTGTAAAATGAAGGGATTGGGCTCATGTGTCTAATTCTGTGAAGCTCAGTCATTTATCTTCTCAGGGTCACCATCTCCTTAACTGTAAAATAATGGAGTCAGACTAGGTGGTGTTTAGCTGACCTTCAGACTCTAGATCGTGTCCTTAAGGGACTGACAACCTAGCTTGGGAAATAGGCCATTGACATATATCCACGTCACAACACAAGGTACTATTCTGCATCATGCCAAATGAGTTGGGGGCAGGCATCACATTCTAAAGAAATTCAGAAAGTGGAGAAGGCAGCACTTCAAAACAAAGAAAACAATGAAATGAGGCCATGTTCTTGCCTCTGTTCCATCACTAAATGCCTGAGTGTCCATTTTCTAATCTGTAAAAAGACCAGTTTGAAATAGATTGTTTTTCTATCTCTAAAATTACATGTTTCTATATTAAATGGAGAAATAATTCTACCAGCTATGCTATTCTGTGATGCCGAGAAGAAATGGAAAAAGAAATGTGTTAGTTTCACATCTCTGTTAACCACACAGAAAAAAGTAGCGTATCATGACAGCTCTGTGCCAGTTGAATGCATACATCCTAATAGTTGACCTTTTGTGTATGAGAAACTTCTTTCCCGGTGATATGAAAGTAACACTCGCTTTGGTCAAAGAATCATAAGATTTAGAGCTGTGGGAAACCTTTGAGATGATCTACTCCAAATCTTCATTTACAAATGAGAAAAGCTGGGACCCAAGTTAAGTCAAATCTTTTCAATAAGCACTTATCAAGTGCTTACTGTGTGTCAGGCACTATGCTGAGGATAGAAACAAAAATTGTCTCTGCTGTCAAGGAGCTTGCATTTTAATGAGGGAGACAACACACTAACAACTGTCTATATACAAGATATATAGAGGGTAAATCTCATAGGGAAGTCACTAGCATTGAGGGGACCTAGGAAAGTCTTACAGAACTGACATTTTGGCTGAGACATGAAGGAGGTAAATCAAGGAGGCTGAAAATGAGAGAATGAATTCCAGGAATGAGGAACAGCCAGTGTAAATTCACAGTGGCATAATTTGCCCAACATCATTCTTGTAATAAGGGTCAAGGATGCCAATCCAGTTTCCCCAACTCAGGTTCCAGGATATTTTCTTCTGCATAACTCAAAGAGTCCATTCTATTCAACCGGTCAAACCCAGGCCCTTGGGCAGACATAACCTAAATCTATTTTTGTCAAATGTGCATAATACAGCAGGATGTTTTAGATTTGGTATGCCATGTCTTTTGATGGCCATCCATGAATTTAAAGATATTATTTCTTTTATTTAGAGATATTATCACTACATTAAAGTGGAATTCAATTGAAATCACTAACCATTTTTTAAGCAGCATTTTTTAAAGTGCTAGGCACTTTACTTAGTAGGGGGCATGCAAAAGGAGACAATCCCAAACTTCAAGGAGTTTATGCCCTAAGGGGGTGGTGGGGAATGTGAAGCAAAATGCACAGAAGTACATTCAAAGTAATTTTAAGGAGAGGGTGTTAATAGGGCTGGAGTGGAGAACAGGAAGTCTTTTAAAGCAGGAGGGTACCTGAGCTATGCTTTGAAGGAAGCAGATTCTAGACATGTGGGAAGCAGGACTGAAATGCTTTGTCCCAGAAGCTCTTAGCAGGTTGCTTTGTCTGGAATGGATGATGTGTAAGAGGGAATAATATGAAACTTACTAGAAATAGAGGTAGAAGCCAGATTGTAGAGGCCTTCACATGCCAGGCTGAGAAATTTTGAATTTTATTTTATCCTAGAAGCAAAGGGGATTTGAATCTGGAGATTTTTGACAGGGTTAGAGCTATACCTCTGGAATATTGCTTTAGCAACCATTTGGAAGATGAATTAGAGAAGGGGGACACCGAAGGCAGGGAGATCAATTGCAAACAAAAGGACAAAAAAACCGTCCCTCTTCTAGAGAAGTTTGCAATCTACTGGAAGTGAGACAGCATATTTTGAAGAAATTTAGCTCCTCTACTACATTGTAGGTAAGCTCCCTGAGGGCAGGGACATTTTTAGTAATCTTTGATTCTCTCATAATACCCGTCACAGCTTTGTACATTGTAGGCAATTTAGTTAATGTTTGTTAAATAATGGGCTTAAAATAAACCAAAGAAACATGTTTTTATTGAAATAACTGATACTTGAATGTCAGCTGACCTTAATAGGAGAATGGTTCCTAATTGTTTATTTGTCCTTTCAGTAAGCCTAATAATAACTTTAATTATAAGTGTTTATAAGTTGAACTGTCACACTTTGTAAGTGTTGACTCCAGGACTTCCCTTCTAATTAGCAGTAATGACAATATTACTAGAAATACAACTCCTCCATTCCTGTGGAGAACCAGGGAAATAAACATATCCCATTCAGAGCTCCTCCTCCTCCATGTGAGTTACATTAAGTCTTTAAAAAGAGCCATTTAAGGTTCCAGAAAAGGAAGTCAATTTAATGCCCTGGCGTTAAGAAAAAGTTCATTTTCCTTAAATGGGTTCCTTACTGAAGAGTGTCTTACTCATCCTGGTTTGCTCATCTCCTCAATTTCTGAGGCAGGCTGATAGCAAATAACACAAGCTATTGATTCTCTTAGATTCAGTGCTCGAGTGCGAACGCACGCACGCGCGCACACACACACACACACACACACACACACACACACACTCTTTGAAAACTCCCAGATGAATTCAGTCTTCTGCTTTAACCCTCTTTGGGTAAGTTTTGGCACTACCCCAGCGGTTCTAGTCCGCTGAGGAAAACTGCCAGAGGTCCCAGAATTGGCCCGGAATTCAGGAGGGGTGAGTGGTGAGGCATTTGACAGAATGAAAATCGTCAAGCTGTTCTCACACCTCTCAGGGAGCTGCTAAAATGATATGGTACCTTTGGAAAGATCCTTTTGAAAGCGTATCTGTGATTTTTCTAGACAAGTATTCTTCCCTCCAGTGAAGTGAAGTGAAGTGAGGGGCAACATTTCATCCAGCTGTGAGAGCAGTTTGAGTAAAAGAGTAAGTTTGTTCCCCAAGTCACATTCCTTCAGATATACAGTATCCGAGCAGCAAAAAGCATTCCTTCCCGGATTTGACTACATTTCTTGTCTTGGGAGGTTTGGAAGGTTTCTGTGGCTTTGTGCATAATGTAATTTCTGATAAATAGGTTCCTAAGAGGCCAACGATCTTTTAGCATATTAAATGCTCTGCTGATTACTTGAAGATAATCATTTATCATTTCCTTTAATAAAAGTGTAGATTTTCAGATGTTACTCACCATCTATATGTTTTAAGCTTATGGTTATTTCCATATTTTATATTGATTGTAGTGAACTCCAACTTCTGTAATTTCCTTGGACCTGTTACATTTGGATGTAATATTTGATCAGACCTCGCAATGAGTCATTTTGTCCACACGTATTTAATTAATTAGTTGTTTGGGGTTTGTTTTTTTTCTCCTGCTGGTGTTTATGTGTCTAGAAGGGAAAGGAAATCTGACTGCTTGCAGCTGAGTCTGGTAAAAGGGCAGTTAGGTTCTATCAGAAGCAACAGCTGTCCAAAATGAATTCTGAATGAAAATTACTAGTGAAGAAAAGAATCTACGCATCTGCAGGAAATATGAAAATATTTTTATAACCTAATAGAGATCTGGACAGAGGTATCAGTGAGTTTTCCCAGCTGTACCTACACGATTTTCCCAGCTATTTGTGAACAGAAAGAGTACTGGGACACATTGCATCAACTTGGCAACATTTTTTAAATGTTGGCTGCCTTTTTGAACAGGGTATATTTTCATTTAAAGTAATCAGCATGAAAACGCTTTATTTTCCAACTATTTTTCTATGCCCTCTGGACATAAAATGAAGCTTAAAAATAGTCCTGTTATCTTTGCATTGTCTTTCCAATCTGGGTTCTTTCGCTTGAGTTATTTTTCCTTTATGTCTCTGGAAAAATATTTTTAGTTCTTGTTACATGGCATCAAATTTTTTTCATTTCTGTGATTGTTTCTTGTGACTGAAACTTGCAAGGTGGACTTCTAGCATCTGAGTTTTATTTCCTGATAGTTCCATTCATTTTACAGTTTTCCAGAGATTAAGATATTGGCCCTTAGTAAAGAAAAGAAAGGCAACCTTTATCCTTTTTAAGGCACCCTTTCCCTCTCTTCTTATTGAAGTTTTAGCTGTCAGAGAACAAGAAAGCCTTACCACAAAAAAGAAATAGATTTTTTTTCAAAAAAATAAGCAATATTGACTCTTTCCTACCCATCTTCCTCATTATTGCCACCCTGGTTGAGGCCTTCTTTCTCATTCAGTAGCTCCTCACTTCCAGGTTTCCTTCCAGTCAGTAATCCATGGTTCTTATCATGTCTTTGCACTTATTGAAATCCCTAAATTCTTCCCCCACACCCCTCATCCATTAACTACTCAAAAATATCCAAAGTCCAGGCCTTTAAACTTACTACTCCATTCTTCCATCACACTTTTCCCTTTCCTCTGTACTATCAGTTAAATCCAAACTGGATTACTCCCTATTCACCAAGATGGAGTTTAATTTCCTACCAGTTTGCCTTTGCCCATCCTGTTCCTTCTACAGTGCCTTCACATTATATAAATGCTAGCTATTCCACAACATCTCTGCCTTCTGAAACCATATCCATTCTTTGATACTTTTAACTCAAATGCACTTAATCTTTGCCATGAAAACTTCCTTGATTTACACACACACACACACACACACACACACACACACCCCGTAAACAAGATTTTTCTCTTCTTCCTATACCTCTCTCGTGCACTTACATTCTATTTTCTTTTGCACTTTAATTATTTGTGTAAATATTGCGTTCCCCTTTGTAGCTTATAAGGTTCTTGAAGGCAGCAGTTATATTTGTCTCCTTCCACACTACCACAGCCTCCAAAAATTACTAGCATAGCATATTGAATATAATTAACACTTAATATATCTTTGTTTCTTCAATGAACAAATGACAGGATGGATCTTGTAATTGTCTACAAACAATTAAGTCACTCTCATAGGGTATAATGACTTACCATAGAATCCTAATACACTTTGATGGTGGTGTGATAGTCTTGAGTCCACAAGAACAAAAAAAACTTAGATGTAGCTGTGTTCTAGTAATTCAGCCTCAGAGACTCTCCTATCTCTGAATAGGAAAGGAGTTTGCACAACAAAAGAGAGAATGAAGATAGGGAATTCTAGGGAAGAATATCATGTACTGGCTTTCCCAGTCCCACTAAGGGAAACCACATGGAAGCAAATGGAAGGCAGTGTTAGACCGAGCTCTCTGCATTGGACGTGACAAGTGCAGGGTGCCAGTCACAGATCTTTCTACTAACAAGCTGTGTTTCTTTGAGTGAGTTCCTTAACTTCTCCAGCCTTGATGAATCATCTGCAAAATAAATGGGTTAGATTGTATGAGTTCTTAGTTATATCTATTAAGGATATTTTCTGTTCAAGACACTGAGGTGGGGGGGGGGGGTGTTGCTCTACAAGAAGTAATCACTAATCTCAAAGGATTTCTTCTACTAAAGATGTTATGGTCAGCCAAGTTGTCCTACCTACTCTTACACCAGCTAGGTCAGTGCATCTGCTCCTGTGCCTTTGCCTTCTTTCACACCTGGAAAGTACTTCTTTCTCGCCTCCACTTAGAATGCTGAGCTTTCTTCTGGGTTCCACTTGGGTACTGCCTCCCAGAGGAAAGCTGTCCTTGAGTCGTCTAGCATTCTCTCCTTCCTTAAATTATCTTCTCACCAAGTTGATTGTAAAGTCTTTGAGAGCAATGATTAGTTTTATTGGGGGCGCTTGAGTTTGTATCCCCAGGTCCTAGTGTAGTGCTTGGCGTATAGTAGGCCTTGAAAAATGTTTATTGAATTAAATTAAATTAAATTTTTTATGTCCATTGAAATGAGGAGATCACTCCCAAGGAAGAAAAAACATTTAGCTTTATCAAAAACAACTAGAATTGTTAGCTCTTAGTAAAACAGTAACTACCATTCATGTTAATTCTAGTGAATCTGTCAGATTCTCAAAACTTAATTGTATCCCAAGTCCCTTCTAATGACTACATTTCTTGGCTTACTCTAACATGTTCAAGGGAGCCATAACATTTTCGTTGTCAATAACCTTCTTTCGATGTATGTAGATACTTCATTTGTATTTTTCAAAAGATACATTGATTTTTTAAAAATATTCCTAATTTTAAATTATTATTATATGTATTCCTAAAATTAATTCCTTGTAAGTCATTTCCTGACATCATTCCTCTCACCCTCAATTGAAGCCTCTTTTGTAACAAGGAAGTTTTCCTAAATGTTTAAGCAAAACAAACTAACACACTGACTGTGAATGATAGCGTATGTATGATTCCCTAACTGTATTCACCCAACTCTGCAAAGAGGTGAGAAATATGTTTTGTCATAAGTCCTCTGAGATCAAGATAGGGCATTGCCTTGGTCAGAGCCTGATTTCTTTTTGTGCTGTTTTTTTCTTTACATTGTGTGTGTGTGTGTGTGTGTGTGTGTGTGTATACATACATATATACATTTTTTGGTTCTGTTTACTTTGCTCTGCCTATAAATTAATCTTTTTAAATATCTCTATATTCTTCATATTCTTTACAATGGCCCTAAATAGTTCACAGAGTTTGGAGAAGGGTGATCTGGTCACTTGATGGTGAATATAACACTGGAAATTGATACATTTCTCATCTCATAAATTAGATGCCACAGCCTTGTCTAGATTCAAGTCAACAAGTGATCACGACCAGATGGGGCTGATTCTAGCTGGGCCCCTACTAAATGTCCTTCAGAATCCATCTGCAGAATAAAACTTGTTGTAACTATATTCTTTTGGTGATCCTTATTCAAATTCATATCCCCTCCAATTTATCCTGAGCTTTGCATTTTAAAAATGAGGAGAATATGTTTAGCAGATGAGTTAGGGAGAATGCCAAGATCATGAAGTCTTGTGAAGATTTTTGAGTCCATATTCAGCTTCAGCATAAAGGGCCAGCCGGGTTTAGATGCTTTCATTTGTTTGTCTTTCAGTCTCTGTTTAAAGGCTCCTAGTGGAAATATATCTAGAGTGTATGTTTTAAAAAACCAACTACCAGGTCTTTCCTGCCTGCTAAGTATTTTGGACTCAAATATTTTTGTAAACTCAATTTGCTCAATTTGTTCTCTGCTTTACTTTGCCTGGATAAAGTATAAAATGGTTTTTACCTTTATCAAAGATACTGTGTAGGAAGCTATATCTTCCAGTCACCCAAGGTTAAACCTGCAGATTTAGTTTTGTCTTTTCCTTCTCCCAATCCTCTTCCAATTGATGTAATCAGTTACCTTATCTTGTCTTTTTGATTGCTAAAACATATCACCTGTCTGTGTACTCTTCTTTATTCTCATTACCCAGCTTAGGTCTTCCTAACTTTTTGCTTAGACTATTGAAATATCCTCTTCAATATCCCTCACTCTCTAGTCTGCCACCAATCTTCCTAATGCACAACTGATCTAAGTCTGCCCTGGAAGTTTTCCCTAAGTCTCTCCTCAGAAATCTTTGAATAACCTTTAAACTTTTAATGGTTTCCATTGCCTCCTGAATAAAGGCCAAAGTTCTTAGCTTGGCTATCAAGGCTCATTACAGTCTGGCTTCAATATACCTTTACAGCTTTATCTCATCCTATTCCCTTTCCCATTTTTCTTGCATTGCAGCCCAACCAGACCCCAAACACTTTCCAACATTCCTTTGCTAATGTAATTTCCCATGCCTATGATGCCATCATCCTATAATTCTGCTGGTTCAAATCTTATCCATTATTTAAAGCCTTGTTGAAATGCCAACTCCACCATTTAGCCTTTGATTTCCCCCTCACACCCCATTAAGAATGATTCTTTCTCCTCCTTTGTACTCTTCTTATACATTTTCTTTGTGTTAGAGTTACTTATATCTTATCTCCTATACTGGGTTTTCAGATTTTTTTTTTAGAAGGATGGTTTTAGGCAAGTTAGTGTCTCCTTCAGCACCTACCTCAGTGCTTCACACATATTAGACATTTAATAAGTGTTTGCTGAGTTGAACTGAATTAAATGGAATACAATCAGATGTTAGAAAGGAGGTACCTTCTAGTGGGGTAAGCACATTTGGAGACATTCATCTTGTTTATATACTCTCATTCCCCACCCAAGGGCTTGATCTAGGCTCTTTATTCCTTCTTACTCTGGCCCATAGAAAAGTGTAGAATAGTCCAAGGATATAAGTGGAAAGGAGATAGACTCAGCTATGTGATCTAAACAGCTTTCAGTCTTTAAAAAAACAAACACACACCTCAGACTTCCCTGCAGGATTTTTACAAAGATTGCTTTCCAATTTACAGATTGCTTCATAGATTGTTTGAACTGAAAAGGACCTTATGAAGCACCTAGTCCAGCTCACTGGGACAGAGAGAGGGGAAGTAACTTACCTAAGGTCCCACAGCTACTAGCAGGGATGGGTTCCTAATCCAGATTTTGTGTCCCGAGACCTCTTCTTCCCACCCCTTAGGTGCTGCAATACCATTCCCCTCCCCCCCACCACACGTTCCCATACGCACACAATTTTATTGAATTATTTTAACTATGTATTCCATTCCCCATTCTTACAATCATTAATTTGTTGCATATGGTACTCTGAAATTAGGAGAAATTTTAAAATACAATGCTTCATATTACCCCCTAATATATTTTCTTTTTTTTCGCATGTAAAAGTTGCCTTTCCCTCAACTCATCCCTCTCCTTTTCTTCCCTCCTCTCCTTCCCTTCCTTTGTCTCTATCTCCTTCTCTTTATCTCCCCACTACAAAGTCTACCAGTTCCCAAGTTGTCCTACTGATGCTATACCAAATCTCCTTCAGGCCTCCATCTCCTCAAGTCATTCAGTCAGGGTTTCTTTAATACCTGCGATGTGTAAGACTGTGCTAGCTATCATAAGTACAATTATATATAAGAGTTTACAGTTTAGTAAGAGATAGCCACAGATGGCTGTCATACAAGATATATAGTCTGCTATGAGCATGTACATTCTTCCCAAACCACAACCTTTTATTCTCACCAGGCAATCCTACTCTCTAGCTACTGGCCTAGTCCACTTAACATAGCCAATGAAAAAAGCAATGGCAAAAAAAATAAGACATCTCTCTATGGCTGCTATACATTTGATTTTAGCCTAGGAAAAAAGAGAACCAAATCTCCATGGCTTAGTCTTGCCCGCTTTTGGGAAGCTTCTAAGAGTTATTTATGAAATCTAAAAAGGTAAGATTTTCTATTTTAGTTCTACATTCCCCAATCTGAAAAGGAAGAAAAGAATTCCTTTCCACCCTCACATTCAGATAGAAGATGTTTGTCCATTCTGTCTCTTTATGCATCACAAGCCATTCGGTGGTTTTTTTTTCTCTTGCCACTCTTTGATCATCCACAAATAAAAACATACACAAGTTACAATGAAGTTATGCCCAGTCATGATTTTATGTCAACAGTAAGACAGCTTTAAAGGGAATGTGAAAATCAGAAATTATGAGCAGCTTAATAGAGAAACTTTAAAGTCAATGTCTGCTGTCTGAAAGCAGAGGGGAGAGGAGATTTAAGCACTTCACCTTTTTTGAAGATTTGAGCTCCAATCCATTTCAACCATAGCCCTTCTCCATGGTTTTAATAGATAGAACTGGCAAGTTTTTTCTCAAGCCACCTCAGCACTCTCAGTCTTAGGCTATATTCAGAACCTCTGCTCAAGCATCTTTCTCTCTCCCCCTCCCCCTTTAAAATCACCTGTTTCCAGTCTGCCTTCTTTACTCCTTCCCCACCTCTCGGGATCCTTCCTTTACAGGTGTGGAAAACGTATGGTACCAACAGGGACTACAATTCCCCGAAATCCATGAGGCTAGGTTCTGGAAACCTGACCCCTGCCTACAAAAGTGTAGTTCATCTCAAAAGCCTGGTAACTCAAGTAAATACAATGGGCCTTCCCAGGATCTTAAGGCAGGGAGCTCAAAGTGGCCTTAGAGAAGAGAGAATAATCCAAGTTGAGTGCCTCTGATATCTCTGCTAGTTCTCTTTAGTCTTTGCTCTGTGATAGCATCTGACATCTATATAATTGCTTACTTCACTTGGGGACAAAGGTCTAGTAGGAAGTTGGAGGAAGGAGGGAGGGAAGGAAGTATTATTTTCCTTTTGCTGAAACCTAAAAAAAATGATTGTGCATCACATGTCTATACTAAATTTGATTGATGATCTATTTTTAAAGTATACTTTTTCAAGTCATGGATCAGAGAATCTCTTCCCATGAGATAATGGGAACTAACAACATTTCGAGAAGCATTCTTGTCCTGTGGGTCTTTTTTGCCCTGAGAACAAAAGTGCCTTAAGCTGCTAGCTCTGCTTTTTTAAACAGTCAAGTGCATTTGTTTACCTAAACCTGTTATTTCTGCTGTGGTGGATATTTATAGATGATAGCTGTTAAGATCACTACAATGTTGGTGTCCAAGAGGATGTTAGCTTTTGATTTCATACCCACCATCTAGTAATCCCAAACTGCATGTAGATATCTGTTAGAAAGGAAATGGTTAGGCATTTTCCGAGATACCTCTTGTTGTGCCTCCATAGAAGTCTCCACTCTGATGCAATCAGTTGCCAAGTCCTGTTGTTTCTATGTAAAATCTCTAATATATACTGCCATCTTTCCTTTGACACTGCCACCTTGCTGGTGCAGGACTGTATCACCTTATGCCTGGACTATTACATTAGCTTGCTGAATGATCTGCTTGTCTCAAGGCTTTCTCCACTCCCATCCATCCTCCCTCAGCTGTCAAATAATGTTCTTAAAGTGCAATGTAAGCCCTTCCCCTCTGTCTGATAAAATCCAGTAGCTCCCTCTTACCTTCAAGATCAAATATAAAATCCTTTGTTTGACTTTTAAAGTCCTCTGTGTACTCTATGATCTAGTGACTGGCCTTCCTTTCTGTTTCTTGAGCAAGGAACTCCATCTCCCGACTACAGGCAGTTTCATTTGTGTCCTCCATACAAGTCCAAGCTAAAGTCTCACCTTCTATAATAAGCCTCTTCCAGCCTTCATTAATCTTAGTGCTTTCCCTCTGAGATTATCTCCAACTTATCCTGTATGTATCTTGTTTGTGGTTTGCATGTTGTCTCCCTCATTAGACCATGACCTCCTTTAAGGGCAGGGACAGTTTTTCCCCCTTTTCTTTGTATCCCTAGCATGTAGCACAGTGCCTTGAATATAGTAGATATTTAATAAATGCTTGTTGATTTGATGCGGCTTCATGATTTGGAAACCAGCCCTAGGTTCTCCAAGGTTGTCCTAACTGAGCACAAATTCTGTAAACTCTTTCCAAGTTGGAAAGACTTTGAGAAAAGTTCGAGGGACAGAACTTATGTCAGTCATCTGTGGGACTTGATTGAGTTTGGAGATGTCCATCCCTAGAAGACTGGCCCCTGGGTAACCATTTCATGAAGAGCTTGGAGCACCGCAATCCAAAGATCATTTTCCAAGGTTTTGAAGGGCTATAATCTGTGCTAATGGAGGAAGACCCAACCTGAATACATCAGAAATGCTTGAAGTTCTCTTGTGACTCTTAGCCTCAGCAGCAGTTTCATTTAATGCCCAAAGTTTTCTACAAACGTCCAGTATCTCTTACATATTTTTGCATTACATTCTCATAAGCTAATGGAAAGTATATATTGTCAAAATGACTCCCTTAACGGAGTCATTTTACTGCTTTATTGAGGTTGTCACCTGATTAATCATATAAACTTCTGCCATAAAATCCAGTCCTTTTTATAGTTTTTCCTTATCTCATTCAGTTTTATATACTTGCAGTTCATAAATGCCAATCTTGTTATATCTGAAACTGCAATATCCAATCAAATTATCCTCTGATGTATGTCCAAAATGTCCTCAATGATTTTTTTGGTCCATATTTTACTATCTTTGCTTCCAATGAAATGATCTGTGAAATCCAGTAATTACATTGTCTTTCTATGCCAGATCATTGAAATATCAATAAAGGGTCAGCATTAAAACAGCAACAAATTAATCAGAAAAGCCAACCTTTAAACACATCCGCGGGATGATTTTAGCACAAAATAGCCCCCTCATGCCTCTTAATTTTCCTTTCTGCACATTATTGCTATATCGCATCACGGGATATTAAGCATATTTCAACTCATGGGACCTACTCAATCATGTTTTTAGAAATTGAAAACAAATGTTGTAACTGGATGAATGATAATATTGGAGTAATAACAATTTCCTAGTAGGCGTGCTTGGTTAATGGCTTGCATAGACTTTCATCTTGTAAACACTGGAATGTCTATCACTAACTGAAATTGGATTTTTTTTAACCATAAAGTTTGGCAGCAATTCGGTTTGATACAGATGAGCCAAAGAAGTCATAACCAATGGAAAGTTCATTAGTGGTCTGATTCTCATTAACTGAATCACTGTCCTCCGTGAAAGGTAACTTTAAAAGTTGATTTTTGCTTCAGGGGATAATGGGAACCATCTTCTTGCAGAACTTAATTTGAAAATGCTTCCCTTCTTCCCCTTTGCCTGGGCACTTTGTTATGTAATAAACGTATTGAACCACGCTGGACTTGGCCTCAAACAGAGGGGTTATGCACTCCCTTTTGTAGAAGATATTTAGAAAATCTTTCTCAGGGCCTAGCAACCTCTGCAACAGAAAACAGATAAAATATGAATGGTTTATCAGTTGCCCTCTTCTTATCATGTTTGGGTTTTGAAGGCTGCTGAAATGATGAAAAACAAACAGCACAAATAGGGTTCTGTCATTATCATCCATATGTGGAGCTTAGTTCTTTAAGATCAGAGAAAAATGAGTTTGGTTTAGAACTCTAATCCTTCATTCTGAGAGGCAGCACAACACTTAGATACTGATGGGTGGGAGAAAAGAAATTAGGGAGTGAAATGAAATATGGGCTGCTCTGGGAACTTGAAGACCCAGACAAAAGAATACTCTAACAATTTGCCAAGACCTTAAATGTTCGAAGTTCAATTCTTTACCAAATAATAGTGACTAATATCACTTCTGTGGAATTGTAGTTAAAACATAAATGCCAGTTAGTTATGTTACATCTCATTACAAGAAATCTCTTTGACTTGTCTTAGCAAAGATACAACACCAAGGACTTCCCATAAGAAGTTTTGCCAGGAACGTTGTCCTGAGTTAGTGAAAAAGGTTTTAAAATGTTTTTGATGTTTCATTTGAAAAACCCACGATGTAATTATCTGCCCTCCCCCTTTTTTCAATATTGCTATTTGGGAGGAATTTAATTCAGTAATAAGAAAATCCCTAATTCGGAGTTTCAGGTTCAGTCCTAGCATTTGAAAATTCATCCTGCCTACCAAGTAGCCATATTCTGTTCTCAGACTTTCCAAAGCACTTGTTGCTTCATTTAATTGTGTCCAACTCTTCATGACCCTGTGGACCACACATACTGTCCATGGGGTTTTCTCAGCAAAGATATTGGAGCAGTTTGCTGTTTTCTTCTCCAGAGGATTAAGGCAAACAGAGGTTAAGTGACTTGCCCAGGGTCACACAGCTAGTGATTAGCTGAGGCCAGCTTTATACCTAGGTCTTCCTGACTCCAGACCTAGCACTTTATCCAATGAGCTACCTAGATGCCTCCGTTCTGAAGCACTTAGTAACCCTTAAGATTCTCAACCCCTATCACCTTTTAAAAACAGGGAAACATAGGCACTGATAAGTGACTTGCTCGAGGTCCCACAATCAGCCAGTAGGAGTTTCATGGATGGACAGAAGGGATTATTGAGCTTCATTTTCCTATTCCAGCCATAGGATAATATCTTTTCCCGAAGTAACCAGACCAATGCCTAGGGCATAAGAACAATTAATTCAGTAGCAAGTCCACTGTCTGGACTTGACAGAAGGCTGGATTAGACAAAGGATTGCTATTACAGGTTTCTTTGGACTGAAACATTTTTCCTTATGCTTATAGTCTTTCTCCTCTGATTTTTCTTTTCATTGATTCTCGTGTTAGTCCCAGTCTTATAAGTAATTTTTCTTTACTGCCTTTTAGGGTGGAAGCATGCTAATGTCATGAAGTTCGGCTTGTTTTGAATAGCTTCTTTTTCTTTTTTTTAAAAACATATTCCATGATATCTATACTCAAGAAAGAGTACCGATTTACTAAATAGTCCCTGGTTGCCTATGCCAGTAGTGTCAAACTCAATTAGAAATGGAACCACTAATCAATATGTGAGAATTCCTATGGGCTATATATTGACTTAGTTTTAAAATGTAATGTTATCCGTGTTTTATGGTATTTTATTTATTTTGTTAAATATTCTCCAATTACCTTTTACTCTTGTTCTAGGTACATGCTGCCCCGTACTACATCAAATATTATATGGTCCCTGAGGGTTATTTCCAGATGCTTTTATGAAAACTTTGGTTGCCATGGTGGGATTAAGTTCTCTTTTTCTAACAAATTGGTATCTGTATTTAGAGAGTCCTTTGGACAAAGAATAAAAAATACAACTGCACGTATGTACTTCTGTACTTCAAAAACATCTGTGATTTCATCAGCGTGGGGAGCCTTTCCATCAACACACGCTGTGGCACCCCCACACCTTAGGATATGGTTTAATGAGTTTACCATGGTTCAAAATTCATTACCTGCTGTCCATCTTCTGGTAATAAGCTTCTCTGACCTTCCCTAGTCTGGTCCTTGGACTACTTACTGTGATCTATTACTCAAAGTCTTTCCAGCTTGGCAGGGTCTTTCTGAGCTTTGGATCTGTTGACATAATCTTTGAGAATTGAAGTTCCCCTTCACACCACAATCAGCATTCAAAATTGTTGCGGAAAAGACCAGTCCCCTGGTAGTTTAGATTCAAGATTGGAATTAAACAATACTCATAGTATATCTAATAGTTAAGAAAAGAACATTTGCTTATATATGGCATAGTAGGTCAGTAAGTATATTCATAGAGGACACCATTTTGATTCAACTAAACTTAGTTCCCCTGACTTAGTTCCCCTATGGCTATCTACAGGACAAGCATCAGGGCCCATCTTCAACTTCTCAATGGCTTTTTATACTCAGGTGACTAGGAAGCCATGTCAATAGCCTAAATTTTAGTCCCTTGAGCCCCTAAGGACAATTTTAATTGCTTTTAAGGAAAAACTAGCTCATCCTGCGTGGGATAGGGACTTAAGACATTGCTCCCACCAAAAGGGTGTATAGGCAAATAATAAATAGTAAGCAGGTTTTCAGGTGAGCAAAATTCCCAACCAATTCACCATGGACCTTTTAATGGGGCAAGTGAATATTAAAATGTAAGTTTGTGAGGGCAGGAACTATTTTTCTTTCTCTTTTTCTGTTTGTTTGTACCTAGCAGAAACTTACTGAATGTTTATTGTATTGAGTTTTATTAGCACTGTGTGGCTTATTCAATAAAAGAAACACTCCAATAAGTAGTGTTCTTTCAGCCCTTTTCAGCCACATGACATTGAAGGTTACTCAAGTTTTTTTGGTATTGTACTAGAAGTTGATATCTGATGATGTAGTTACCTATAGAACTTGGGCTTATCAAACACATTTGGTTGAATAATTCTGGTGCATTCTTAAGTGTTTGACCTCAGAGCAGATTAGAGTCTTTGAATCTGAATTTAGTACTGAGGTCAGAAGGGCCTTCAGAGTAGTGACCATTTAGAGTTCTGTACAAACTACTGTTTATGTCTTGATCATCTGTACCAACAGTCACATAAAGAAATCTATATCGTTTGGTGGCAATAGTCAGAAGCCCTGGTTTCAAATATGACCACGTAGTTTGAGTTTCAATTGCCTCATTTGCAAAATGAAAATAAAATACCCCATCTGCTTCCATAAAGGAGTGTCAAAGCAGCAGGTAGAAGCTGGGTGGTATCATGTAGCGTTACAATAAAGGAGATATTTTGGCAAGAAGTATCAAGAAGATAAAATGAGAATATTTGTACAGCACCAATAGTATTATTAATGTGATGGACAATTATCACGAAGATAATAATAGCTCACATTTATTTAGTGCTTTAAGGTTTGCAAAGTACATCACCTACATCATTTAATTTGATATTTATAACAACCTTTAAGGGTAGATGCTGTTATCTCATTTTACTGATGAGGAAACTGAAATCCACAGAGATTTAGGGAGTTTCCCAGAAATATCATATAGTGTTTGAGCCAGGATTTGAAACCAGATTTTCCTGACTCTGAGACCAGCACATTTTCTGATATGCCATGTCGTCTTTCAGGTGAAACTATCTATATAAAATGCTTAGGATTGTTAAGTATTCTATAAATGTAAGTCGTCACTATCATCAAATGGACCTAGGGGATCTTGGTATTTTAAAAAGTTTATACATACATACATGTTTAATGAATGTGTGTGTATATATTCATTTGCAAAATGACATATGGTTTTATAAAATAATATAATTTATAATAATATAATTAAGTATATTAATATCATGTTAGTGTTAAATTAATATAATATATAATCAATAATAATACTATATTAGCAATATATTATATATAATGACATAGTAATTCTAAATATACCTGATTATATGTGTATGTTGAAAGAAAGAAAAAGAAAGAGTAAGGAAAGAGGAAAGGAAGGAAGGAGGGAGGGAGGGAAAGAGAGGAAGAGAGAAAGAGAGAAGGAAAGGAAAGAAGAAAGAGAGAAGGAAAAATAGGAAGAAAGAGAGAAAGAAAGAAAGAGGAAGGAAGGAAGAGAGGAAAAAAAAGAATGAATGAATTCACTTACAGGGTCATATACAACATAAGTAATCATTGCAGAATCGTGGTACAATTAGAAATACCATGCACTTGGCCTTAGTTATAGAGTGTTATGCAAATATGAAGTATGCCATTATGACCTGTAATGTATAGGATGACAAATGTATTTTTTCTTAGTATTCTCTCATCCTCCAAATCACCAAAGGAAATTTGGTTTTTTCCAAATATATGAACCATCTAACAATCTTATCCAGTTGAGTAAAATTTGCCTTTTCAGAACTAGGGACATTGTCTAGTTTTGTGCTTTTCTGACTTTCCCAACCACCTTTGAATATATTTTCAGCAACTGGAAAATTACCTAACAGTTTATCAGTAATGGCATTTAAGGAACTCCCCAGAGCATTTTCAGTAACAAAAAGTAAAAGTTTAAATTTCTCATCCACAGTTCTTGAATTTCATCTGGAATTATGAAGTTTATTCAGCAGTGTTTCCCAAAAACTTAAGGGAGAAAAACAACAGGAAATGTACCCCCAATCTTTTATGATTGCATAAGTTGCTTCTATTAAGTATTGTTTTCCTTCATTTTTAGTATAGGATAAAAATTTAAAATCTTAATTAGGGCTACATGGATTTTAATAATTAAGACATTAAACTTTTCCTTGTAAGCAAAAATAGGCCTATTTGAGCTTTTAGAACCACCTCCTTGAAGTTTTACTACATGAAATCTTTCACAATGAAAAATTTATTTCTTTGTAGTTTTTTTTAACTGAAATGACCTGAATTATTTTTTCAAAATGGGGCCTGGTTAGTTTCCTAATTTCCTTACCCAATTTGCAAATATAAACATGGCCATGGACCGAGGTCTATATTTTGGATTTTGTAATAGTCAAGCAGAGTATTCCATAGAGGTTTTGCATATTCAAAGAACTCATTTATGAATTGTTTCATAGGCTGCCATAGCCTGAAGCATTTATCCTCTGGGATGAGCCTCTTCACATTTGGATAGACTGGTCAGTGGATAGCAGAGAACTTTGTTTGCTTCCCCTTTACTCTTACTGCTTTTGACACCTTGGTGCACTGAGATCACAGAAAGTTTAGGGACTTTTAAAAACATGTAATTGAGTAGAATCAATGGGTTTCAAAGGTAATTCAACATTCTCCTACTTGTAAAAACACCATTACCTATCACTCCCTTAGTTTTTTTTATTGAAGAGGCTTGTTTGTTTTTTTGTCTTCCCTTCTCTTACAGTGCGGGAGTCGGCAGGACTGGCTGTTTCATCGTGATAGATGCCATGTTAGAGAGAATAAAGCATGAAAAAACTGTAGACATTTATGGTCACGTAACTTTAATGAGAGCCCAGAGGAATTACATGGTTCAAACGGAGGACCAATACATCTTTATCCATGATGCATTGTTAGAAGCAGTGACGTGTGGAAATACCGAAGTGCCAGCTAGAAACTTGTATGCATATATTCAGAAGCTGACACAAATAGAGACAGGAGAGAATGTCACAGGAATGGAACTGGAATTTAAGGTATGGTGTTGTGCATGATGGGCCTGGGTAACTGTTTGATATTACTGTTAGGTTGTGGTTAGAGGCAACCTTTCTCAAGCTAGAAAGTGAAATGTGCAAAAAGAATGTAAGTTTTTATTTGGCCTATTCTATTGAGAGGTGTGTGACTTGTTGGAATATTTTTTCTGCTCCTACCTACCCATAAACAGGTTTTTAGGGGAGCAAAATTCCCAACCAATTCACCATGGGCCTTTTAATGGGGCAAGTGAGTGTTAAAATGTAAGCTTGTGAGGGCAGACAATCGGTTGATCATTTTTTGTAACATACTTTAATTTAAGAATCATCCTAGCTAAAAAAAATTCAGCAGGTTTTAGGGACTCATCGTCTCTGTGTAGGTGAAATGTAATGTGGTCTGAACAGATAGGTAATCTAAAGTAGAAAGAAGGCTTTACTGTTCCAGAATGAAGTCTTGGGTTCATGACAATCAAACCACATGCTAAAATTGTTTTAGTCACACTTTCCTTGTTCTCTCTTCAACAGCGTCTAGCTAGTTCTAAAGCTCACACTTCAAGATTCATCAGTGCCAATCTTCCATGTAATAAATTCAAAAATCGCCTTGTTAATATTATGCCATATGAATCCACAAGGGTATGCCTGCAGCCAATCCGAGGGGTGGAAGGATCTGATTACATCAATGCCAGCTTTATTGATGGATACAGGTACTTACAGTTACTCTCCTGATACAGTGAAACTTTTGACATTTGCATGTGCCCTAGTTTCAGAGCTGTGATAAATTTAAAGTAGCAGCACCACATTATTTCTGCTGAGGTCAGCATCCCATTTCTAGAGATCAGTTTTTTCATTGACTTTACTAAAAGTTAAGAAGAATGCAACCGTGGATTTTCCCTTCTAGCCTCCCACTGCCTCTTTGCCGAAGCTTGTAAAAGGGATTAATAAAGAAACCGTTTGGTACTATAATTCATAAACTTAATAGATTGTATGACAGTCATTTCTAGACACGAAGCAGCACAACTAAGTGTTTCTTAAGTGCTTTGTATGACACACAAAATTGAGCTATTAGAGTTGCATTAAAATTTAAATAATAATGATAAAGACATACATCATAATATTAACAAAGCAATTTTCTTTGCAAAGTACTAAAAATTAAAACAGCTATTGTTTGATTAAACAATTTTAATAGGAATTTAATGTGTTTGCCATTAATATGTCTTTCATTTTTATTATAAGCAGGTTTCAGAGTAATGTTTACATACAAAAAGTGAGCTTTACACGTTCTCTTGAGTTTTAATCATCTTTTATCATTCCTTTTTTTTTTAAATGTAGGCAACAAAAAGCTTACATAGCAACACAGGGACCTTTGGCAGAGACAACTGAAGATTTCTGGCGGATGCTGTGGGAACACAACTCCACAATTGTTGTGATGCTCACCAAACTCCGAGAAATGGGCAGAGTGAGTATATTACACCTGAAAATATGTTTCTTCGTAAGAATGCTACCTCAAGTCAAGACAGTGAGATCTAAACAGAACAATCTTATCAGGTTGCCTTCCTTTTTTGTTTTTGTTTTTTTCCACTCTAGACACATATTGTCTTTGGGGCACAACATAGTATAGTAGGAAAAAACATTGGATTTGAAATCATTAAGATTTGAGGCCTTGCTCTGCCACTTACTTGCCATATGGCCCTAGGAAAGTCATGTTCCTCTCTCCAGATTTCACTTTTGCCATCTCTAAAAAGAAGAGTTTATACTACATTATCTCTGAGGTCCCTTATACTACTGAGCCCTTTGAAAAAGTGGTGTGCTCAAAAACCCATCTGGGCCATTTAATTGTGTGGATTTCTCATTGACAAAAGTCATCAATTTCCTTAGTGTTTGATTTCCATTGGAACAGAACTGCAGAAACAGATGATTAGATGGTCAGTGTATTCTTTTAGTTTCTGTTGCTGTTCCCACATCCCTAGTGTCATTATAAACCTTTCTTTTGGACAAGCTGAGAATATTTGGTGGTATTAAATTATATAATCATGTGGTCTTGCAAGAGGGGTAAATAAATAAAAATGTTAAGATTCCTATGTAGAGAACTTGATAACTGAGTTTATCATCAATGCATCCATTAAATCAAGCCTTTCTTCAGGCTGATAATACTCTTTCCATCCCCTCTCAAATTTGCCAGGTTGTACAAGAGGTACACAATTTTCTTTTGCACATATTTTGGTAGATGTGGATTTTGTTGTTTCATCATTTTTCTTTCATGTCTGTCTCTTCATGGCCCCATTTGGAGTTTTCTTGGCAAAGATACTGAAGTGGTTTACCATGTCCTTCTCCAGCTTGTTTTATAGATGAGGAAACTGAGGCAAACAGAGTTAAGCAACTTGCCTAGGGTGAACAGCTAGTAAGTGTCTGAGGCTGGATTTGAACTCAGCAAGAGGAGTTTTCTTGACTCCAGGCCCGGCGCTGTATCCACTGCTCCATCTAGCTACCTAGATATTGGTCCGCTTTATGTAAAAATCAGTGTAGTGGACAGTGAAGGCCAATCTCTCTCTCCTTATCCCACTTCCTGGCTTCCTCCTTCTGACGATTATTTCTAATTTCTTCTGTCTGTGCCTTATTTGTACATACCTGTTTGCATGTAGTCTCCCCCATTAGATTGTGAGTTTCTTGAGATCAGGTCTTTTGCCTTTCTTAGTATTCTCAGTACTCAGAAGTGCATGGTACATAGCAGGTACTTAATAAATGTTTATTGACATTCTGACTGACCACTAAACTCTCTGTTTAAACTTGAGCCAACCACAATCTCCCCGGATTTCCTCAATGACGAGTCAATAAGGTATAACTTAAAACTTAGAGATATGTAGAACTGGGTTCATTTCCCTCTCCACCAAGTGCTATCTCTATGATATAGGACTAATCATATAGTATTTCTGAACATCAGTATAATAATACCTATAGTAACTATTTTGTAGCGATCATATGAGGTTCGAATGAAAATGTATAAATATCTGTACGTATCATCTGTCAGATGAGAGAATTGGATTAGATGAGTTCCAAGATCCCTTATAGTAATAACATTTTATGACATCAAGGTGGCTGATAGGGCACTGGGCCTGAAGCCAGGAAGGCCAGAATTCAAATCCAGCCTCAGACATTTACTACCTGTGTGACCCTGGGAAAGTCATTTAGCCTCTGTTTGCCTCAGTTTTCACAACTATAAAATGGGGATAATGATAGTTCCTACCTGCCAGGATTATTGTAAGGATCAAATGAAATAATATTTGCAAAGTTCACAGTGCCTGGTCCATAAAAGGTACTATATAAATGCTTCTTTCTTTCCCCTCTTACGATGACTTGTAACCTCAAGCTGACCATTGCTGGAGCTGTTCGGTACAATTCAATAATCATTTGCCAGTCACTTTGTTAGGTTCTGGAAATAAAAACATAAAAATGAAACAGTCCCTGCCCTCAAGGACCTTCTATTCTGTGGGAGGAAATGAGTATGTACAGATAAGCAAATACCTCACGTATAAGGTGGTACTGAAGCTGAGCACCGGAGGGACCTTATTTTTCCCAGCTTTGGCAAGGGGTTTGTCACATTGTCTTAAAAAAATCACATTTGTTTCAAGTTGTTATTCTAGTCCAGTAAGTTGTCCTTGTGAGTGAATGGAAGTAGTTACTTTTCCTTGCTGTACCTTGCCCGTGTCTACCTACTGTAAATTTACTTTAAAGAGGTGGGATTATAAAAATGCCCTTCGGTGGCCATTTTGTATATTTAGGGTTTTCTAAATAACCTCTGTCTCTTTTTAGGAAAAATGTCACCAGTATTGGCCTGCAGAACGTTCAGCGAGGTATCAGTACTTTGTGGTAGATCCAATGGCTGAGTACAATATGCCACAGTATATCCTAAGAGAATTCAAGGTCACAGATGCCAGGGTAAGTTAACAAGGTCTCATCTAGTTAGCTCTCCGCTTTTCTTCTCTTCCATTCTCTCTCTCTCCTTCCCCCCAACCCTCTCTCAATTTCTTTCCCTCCTCCCTTCTTTCCCCTTTTTATGCTTACCTGTCCTCTCTTTGGCAAACTCTACACAAAAACCAGAGGTTGGCTTTATTTCAGACTTAACATCTGGCAGCGCAAGTTTGGGATTGCACTTTGTAAGTGTTTGTGCTAGAAAGCATTTACTGATTTGGAAGGTTGTACTTCCATTCACCTTCTCTTGCTCTTTTTGGAGCTTTCTTTGCCTTTTTCATCACTTACGGCTATAAATATGTTGTTGTTTTGTAAAACCCTGTAGGTCATGTGAGCAGGAAGGTTAATTTGGTCTGATTTTAAAACTGCAGAGCAAATAGCATTCTTTTAAAAAGCTGACAGTCTTTGAACATTCTAATTTGCTCCCTGGCATGGTTTATTCCTCAGTGCTCTAATGTGTCTGTCCACAAGAACTATGCATCCATGCATGACCCTTGCTGGCTAATTTTTATTTTACATTTCTTATCTTAGGCTGATTCTAAGACTCCACTCTCGGTGAGATGTTCTGTCTGGCCACTTCCAAATCACGATTTCGAACTGGCATTATAGGGTAGCAGAATCACTCCAAAGCTTTGCTGTGTCTTTGGAATTGTTAGGGTAGGATAGTGAACTAGAACACCAGGATAGAGTGCTTAATTTAATATGTTTGTTTGTTTTCCTGGAAAGCAAATCTCTCAACCAGACATCATGTTAGAAGATTATCTCCTAATCCCCCAAACCTGGCTTTGAAACTGACCCAAAGTTGTTTTTGTTTTTGTTTTAGTTGTTTGTTTTTTGGTTTTGTTTTTTTTTTGTTTTTGTTTTTGAGACTGGGCCTCCCTATCTTACTCAAGCTGAAGGTGCAATGCCACTCAGATTCCCAGTTCCACTACTGACTGGCAAGGAAGCTTTGACCTGCTCCATTTCAGACTTAAGCCAGTTCTCTGCTCTGGCAGCTTTTGATCACCCAACTCCCAGGGGTCCACCATATTGATGCCAGCCTTGGTTCAGACACCCTCCTGCAGTTCAGAATTCCCAAGGCGAAGTGACCTATCAGCCTCAGCCTCCCCCCCCAAACCCCCCCCCCCCCGGGAACAGGGATTATGCGAGGGGAACCAACATGTTCACATGACTTGAGGAATTTTTTTAATAACTTTTTTTTTAATGTTAAGCAATTTTGTTGGCCTAAGTGAACAGGATCCCTGAATCAGAAAGTTTAAAATCTTAACTGTGCTGAAACTGACTATATTTGAACCTGCTACTTCATCTGCTTTGGTCTGAGAAAGGCCATCTGATACAACCGTACAGTCGCTGGACTTGGATTCAGAACTGAGTTTGAGTTCCAACTCTACCAGCCTATATGCTCTTCGTCTAGTCATTTAACTTCTCAAAGTCAT